>NC_073693.1:73967260-74152260 GCF_029784155.1 Uranotaenia lowii | reverse complement strand
CTAGTAGTATTTGATCAGAATTATTTTCATCACATGATATCAATTTATTCACAATGGAATTAATTTATTTTTTTATATTCATAATCTTGAAATGTTCTTACAAAAATAACATGACTTTTACCGACAAGGCCATTGAGGTAACATTTTATTATAATTTTCAAAAAAAATACCTAGTTATACTGTATTTTTTCAAAATAAATGTACCGAATTATTTAGAGAAACTTTTAAGAAAATTTGAACAATCTTTAATAAGTTTGTCTTTGTTTTCATGTTCAAATGCTGGTGTTTTGAAAACATAATCTTCTTGGAAGCCTAAAAATCTCAATTTTCAATTAGAATATCTTTTGTTTTAGCTTTTGTCAATGAAAAGTTTGAAAAACGATTCGTAGTAGCAACTTCAAAGCTTAATTTAAATGCGCAATGACTCAATTACTATTTGATTTTCTTAGTATTCCTAAAGCTTAAGTTATGAAAAACGTTCCAACTCTAGATCGCATAAGCGTTATCACAAAAAAAATTAAAGTGATTCCAAGTATTAAGTAATTTTTTAATCTTTAATCTAGTTTATTGAAAATTCCACCATTATTTTCACAGTTGGAAAATCAAAAGAGAGTGGATTCAAATGGAATCATATATATTCAGGTAATTACAGATAATTTTGATGATTTCAGAAAATTCAACCCTCCAAGACTGCTGACAAGATTTGCCAGCCGATTTTAAAATTTTAAGAATATGAGATATTTTTAAAAGAAATTTTCTTTGTTTTAATTGCGTATTTTTTGTAACCAGTTTATAATAGTTTTGAATTTTTTTTTTTTTGAAATTTGATGAGAAGGTAGTACTAGTTCAATGTATGTTATTGAAAGTTAAAATTAAAGAATTAGCACCACTTTAATTTAAAACGCTTAAAACTTTTTTTTTAATTTCATTTATTAAAAATAAAAATTTTAGAAAAATTTAAAGATGTTTTCTGTTTGTTTTCTGTACCTAATTCTGTACGAAAATTCATTTTAAATAAAATTTTAAAGAAACAATTGCTTTATCATACTTAAGCTTTTACTAAACACATTTAAAAAAAAATGTTTAGTGAAATAAAATCTTTGTTTTTTTTTATACTTTCTCCCGTGATGCCTGATAAGCTTTTCTTCACAAATTGATAAAAAACATAAAATTAAAGTTTTTAGGTCATTTATTATCGTTATCATCATCATCAAAATATTATTTCTTAGTATCAATAAATAAATTCAGATTCAGTTTTTTTTTCTTTCATGAAAATCAATGATTGATCTAATTCAGAACTGATCCATTTTTAAATTTAAAACTCCGTATCACCACAACGAGATGTGATAGACCAAAATTTACAAAAATTCGAGTTCCGAACGAAAAATTTACCGAATTCATTACTTTAACATAAAAGCATCCAAATTGTGTCCCTTATATTATCAACTAAATCCTTCAAATTTGTTTTTTAAATGGAAGGACGTTATTATTGCAAAACAAGTTTTGATTGTTAATTCAATCGACCTTATCGGTGAAAGTAATGTTCTTTTAGTTAGAACATTTCAAGATTACGAAAATTTTTGGAAGATAGAAAGTTATAAGAAATGAATAGATATTGAAAATGATCACGTTTTAAATAATCTCATGCCATTCATTCGTTCTTTGTGGAACAAATTTTCATTTTTAATAGTCTTGAAATGTTCTTTCTCAAATAAAGGCAAAAACTTTGACCGATAAGGTCGATAAATTGAATAAACATTTAAATTAAATTTTTAAATAAATTTACTTAAATTTATTTTTCAGTTTTCATTTTTTTAACAGAATTCCAAAGTCAAACTTTTATTTTTAATATCTTTAATAAGTTTGTCTTTGATTTTCAACTACGAATTTTTGTGTTTTGAAAAAAAAAATCTTTTTGGAGGAATAAAAATCTATTTTTATTTAACAAGAAAAACTCGTTTTATTCTTTTGTCCTATGTACTCAACATTTCAATTGACGGCGACAAAATATTCCGAGCTTGAAATTTTCAATTGTAACTGCGCTTGAAAATTTATTAATGTTTCACTTATTTTTACTATCCTTATTTATTTTTAACTTCTTTTTATCATGATCTTTTAATTAATCAATGAAAAATGCGAAATATGATTCAAAAAGCAACTTTAAAACTTAATTTTAATGCGCAATGTAAAATGCATTAGGTTTCTCTTTGTTTGTTCAATGTTTACAACTAAATTTTAAATTCCTTACAAAAAAAATCCTTCAAATACTCTGTTTTTTTTTTCAAAATTATCTATTTTACTGACAGAAAAAACATGGAAATTATTTAATTTATTCATGAATTGTTGCATTTGTATTATATTTTTTGAATTATTAAACTAAATTTGAATTCAGCTTTCAAATCATTTTAACGCTAAAAAGAATTATTTGAACTAATGAGTCAAATATGGTATCAAATATGATATCAGATAAATGAAATAGAACCAGTTTGCCAGTATCTGATGTTAAATACTAATTGAGTGCTCTACCACATTTGACATATTCACATTTCTTTTTTGTTATTTATATTATTTGATAAATTTAATTCAAATTTTGTTTAAAAATTATAAATATATATAAAAAATGCAACATTTCCTTATCAATAAATAAAATGTTTAGAATGTTTTTTCTTTATGAAAAATAGGAAATTTTTAAAGAAAAAAAAAGAGTATTTTCAAACAATCAAACAATGCAAATTTCAAATGGAAATGGTTCTTCTTATCATTTAAAAAAGATGGTGTTGCGAATATGTGCACTTTTTATGGACGAGCCATCTGAAATTGCCAATAAAATACACTTAATACTTTGTATAGAGTTTCAGCTACTTCTAAAATCATCGTAATGTATGAGACATTTGTAGACCTAGGCTTGTTAAAACATTGTTTTGAAGATAGTGAAACATTCTATCAAATCTTAATTGTGTCCGATTCAAAAAACTGTTTTTTCAAGGTATTTCTTTTAACTTGAACTGGAACATTTGAAGGACATCTGTAACAGGACTTTGACATGTTCAACAAATTTATGTATTTTGATCATATAAACAACTATGTCCAAGACATCAACGACCTAATTTGAATGGACCCCCTGGCAAAAATTTAGATACTGGAATTTGCTCCTTGTATAGCTGAACAATGTTGCTAAAGACATCAAACGTCTATCCCTTCATCCCTGGGCGCTATTGTTTTCGTAAGCATGGATCACGCAAAATCTGGACGCATTAAAAAGGGTCTATCTCGGAGCTATGTAAACGAAATAAAAATGTTTTGTACTCAAAATGTAGAGATTTTATTGCACTTTAAAGGAAAAATAATAAAAAAAATATTCCGATGTTTTTTTTTGATGAAATTTCAAACTTTTCGTCTAAAACCACTCACCATAGTTTGGTAACCTTATTCACCGACTTCAGCGGCCATTTTGTTCCACAATCTCTTCATCTCTGTTGCATCCCGAGTCGTTCTTCATCTTCTGCTTGACAATTGCCAAAGTTTTTCGATAGGGCGGAATTGAGGGCAGATGGGTGGGTTGATGTCCTTTTCGACAAAATCCACCCGTTAGCCCGATACCACTGTACTGGTAGAGAGTGTCGAAGGCTTTTTTAAAGTCGATAAAAAGTGCACCTATAATTCTTTTAGAGTCAATTTAGAGTTCCTCCAAGTATTAAAAGTTTTTCTTTGGTTTGATCCTTAGCCAAGAGCAATTGTCGGTCGAAAAACTGTAAGCATATCGAACAGGCTATAAAATCTGTTTAAATTTGATCCCCGCTGGAGGCACTTTATATAAAACAGGATTCCGTAAACCGTACTGTTTCGCTACTTGATTCGGATCAATTGGTTTCATTTTGGTTTAAAAATACTTTTGAATGCTTAATTTTCAAAATCCTTTTACTTTTACCTTTTCTGTTCAAAGTCGTTCGTCTGCGCGAAGACTGCGATGAAAAAAGCATTATCTGATTTTCTATGAGGATTCTACTTTAAAATATCCATCTCACCCGACTTTCCCCTAAAGGTAGGTGTCGATCATTTTCAACACAGTGGACGAGCTTCGTTTATTCCGGAATTTTATTCTGAAACAGCTGGAAGCCTCTTCAAAGCAATAATCATTTATTAAAGTGTCATGTAACCAATATTTTAAAATTAGTTTCACTAACTTTCTTCTCTATCTCTCAGGGCATCCTCGGCAGCGGCTTCGCCTTGAAAGTACAACAGCAACAGCGGCAGAAGCACATGATTCGCCGCCGACAGCCGGCCGCCACGCTGATCCAATCGCTCTGGAGATGCTACGCCGCCGACGAACACTCGCTCTCGGAAGCGACGTGGAAAATTCACCAAGTACCTCTTCCCAGCCCGCCTCCATCGTAAGTTCTTTCGGCTTCCTTCTGGTGCATGTCGTTGTTTTGTTTTTTCTTTGACTTGCCACACTTGTGTTTAGTTTCAACTACCTAGTATCGTTATCGTTCTTCATTCCCACCTTCTCTCATCGTTCTTTTTGTGTTTTTGTATTTGTATTTTTTTCACACTCGTTTTTATTCCCCATTCTACTCGTCATTGTACCATATTAACTCGATCAACCACCAACCAGTTACCCACTACAACATTTAACAACCACAACTCATCCGGAATGGATTTGTACACTTTCACCAAATGAAAACCCTAATATTTGTACTAACCAATTGATCATACGATCGCATTATTGTCTATTCATAAGGTTATTGAAAGTTTTCGGAACACGAATTACCTTCGAGAGCAGCTCCAAGGAAAAAAATAAAATTTTTAAAGGCGCTAAAATTGCTGTGCTCTATTTGAACATCCATGTGCAGGAAAGTTGCAGGAAAATAGAATGATTATTAGGATTATGAATTTGACATGTAATGTTGATTTCAGTGCTTTTGAAAGCCTTCGTTCAGAGGAAAACAGTTCAGTGTCGAACCTGCTGTGCAAAATTTCAGCTCAATCGGACTTGATTCAGGGGAACCTCAAAGCACTCAAGGATTCGGGTTATTCCTTTAAAAATCACCAAAGGGGGCGATCAAAGGAAATCGGAAAATTTGAAACATAAATTTTAATGCAAAATGACTTAAAAATGCATAAAACTTCAAAACCTGGTGTAATCTTAAAAATTGACTTTGAAATTAGAAAAAAAAACGTGTACATAGGCAATTTGGAAAACCTTAACTTGAGTTTCGATGCCTAATGACTAAGAAATGCATGAAACGTCAAAATTTAAATAAAAATTTCGATATTCCGAATTTCATTAGGTCGGTGATTTTTTAATTTCTTTAGGATATACCACCAGGTTACATTTTTTTTCCTTTTTAAGTCATTTGGCATCAAAATTATATTTTCTATTTGTCCCATTTTCATTGGTGATTTTTGAGGGTCAAAAAATCGAAACTGTGAGTGCCCTTAAATCAAGTCCGACTGAGCTGAAATTTTGTACAAGTCAGATTTGTGGGCCATTTTGTGGGTACATATCTACAAACTTTATGTGGCCGGTTTTCGAAACTCAGCATGACTCATTTAGCTGTTACCCTTATATTATTGACGAGTATAAAAAAATATTCAGGAATGAGCGGGAGCTTTTTATCTCTAGTTCTTCTAAATTGAACTGTTTTTCTCTAGACGTAAACGCCGAAACACACTGAAACCGTTAAGTCAACCAAATAGCTGTGATCGTTTTGGACACATATATGCGCATTCTTTCCCGATCAAAAAAATTTATTCCCAAAATTGGCTTTTGAAATCTTATTTAATTCTTTTCAGTACTCCTGAACGACTTCGTATAAAAATTAATACATTAATCTCATAAATAGTATAGAATTTTCTGTAATTTCGTTTAGGTGAGTAAAAGATGATTCTTGTTTTTAACGTGGATATTTTGCCTCCAGATTTTTAGATGGAACGTTTTCTTTTACACAAAACATGGTTTTTGTCATTTTTTTATTTTGTTTTTAATTCTTTTCAAGTTAATCATAATTATTTTTCAACATAAAATTTACACAAATTAGCATCAAAATTTTGAATGTGGCTCAATTATAATAGTTTTAAACAGTTAAAAAAAGTGAATTAAACATTTTTCACTGCTTTAACCTTGCACGGTGTGTTTATGGAAGATGTTTAAAAGAAAAAATACAGTAACTCCAATTTTTTCAGAAATGCAAAATTTAGCCTTTTCTGAATCACTTTCAGGCAAAATTAAAATATTTGGTCGGTGAGTCCCCATACGTTTTGTTTTTTTGAAGATTTGTTGTCCATATTTAGAAATAATTATCTGTAAAATTCTTCCAGTGCAATGAAATAGTAACCTTTTTCATCAAAAATTTATTTTTTTTATTTTTATTCAAATCTTTGTTATTTTGAAACAATAAAAAATGCCAACACCAGGAAACATAAGTGATTTGGACTTTTTTGTATGAACATTTTATTTAAAATTTTATTATTTAGAATATCCTTTTTATTTTTAGAGTTATCCAAATGTATCATGAATTTAAATACATGTGTGTGTATCGCGGACAACTAATTCTGGTTAAAAAAAATTATTATACATGAATAAGAACAGTCCATCACCATTTGATTGGTTTCCAACAAAATATTAAAAATGTTTTCATTTTTTTTTCAAAACTGTTTTTTGAAATATTTTCACAATATTTGCAGGCTCTGATGCATATGGGTTCGCACTTTAGAAAACAAAAATAAAATTTTTTTTATTGTGTTACTCGTTTAAGGCATTTTTGAATTAAATTAAAACATTAAGATTAAATTTAAACATATCTAAGAAGACAAGTTTTCAATAAAATTTAGTTAAAAGTTAAAGTACTTGCACTGAAATCAGCTTATCTTCCGCTACATAACATCAATTTTAAATTTCTTTTTTTCATATTGATGGTGGATAAATTTTCTATCAATCATTCTAACTTCATTTTTGCTTAAGAATTGAAGTACTGTTGATATTTTCGAATTCATGATCAACAAAACTATGAAAAACGATTTTTTTTTTCAAAATAAATTTCAATTTTATCGACGGGTTTAGACTTGATATACGCGTTTTATTTAGTTTTTGTTTTTATAGATTTCTATGGTTTATTCAAACCAATGATTTCTATAGTTTTTGCCATAATTGGTATAAAATTATAGAAGTTATGATTGTTCTACTGTAACATTAATGCTTCATTATGGTTCTATTTTATAATAAAGAAGAACTTCAGTGTACAGTAGAATAACTAAAATAAGTAAGGTATGAACAAAATTTGATGAATCTTACGCAGACTAGCTTGCTATCGATCATTTGTAATTCACTTTTGTCAACAAAACTGTTAATTTTTGTACATTTGAGATCGACAAAAAGATTGAAATGCATTTTTTTTGGAAAAAATTCAAATTTTTCACAGTTTTAGACTAGATTTATCCATTGAATAAAATTATTTCCGAAGAACTGTAAAATTTAATTTTAAACAAAGAATTCGAGAGTTTATTTAAATAATCTAGTGGGTTCGAAACCGTAGAAGCTAAGATAATTCAAACTTAACAGTAATGTCAATAAATTGGAAGAATCACAGATTGCAGCAGGGTTCCAAAATTGGGCAGGAAAATAATAAAAATAAAAAGGTTAAAGGAAACTCCAGGCCTATAATAACCATTGTACCAAAAGACAGTATCAAGCAAAATTTAAGCTAGATTGAACTGCTGTAACACATTGAGTCTGAAAAGCGAATGGAATTTTGAGACATTTAATTTAGGAGAAGTATAAAAACTGATTTCTCTTCAAAAATTGTTTTTTACGTATCATTAACTTTTCAATATTCAATATCGTCTTAATTTTTTCAAAGCTTAAATTAGGGCAAACGTTTCTACTCCAGATCGCATCACTAAGCTTGCCAGATTGCCCGGTTTTATCCGGGTTTGCCCGGATATTTGTTGCAAAATTTCCATAAAGTCCGGTCCGGCCCGGTTGCCCGGATATCGTGAAAAAAGTCCGGATATTGCCCGGATTTTTTCACAATTTTCACAAAGAAACCAAAAAAAAAATCAAAGTTTTTGAGTAAGTTTCGGCAAAATCGATTAACGGTATGGAAATTTTCAACGGTTGTTTCAAATAATTTCGCTGTTTTACTTTTATAAACCTTTAAATATTCAAGTGTTCCAACAAGTTTTTGGAAGTCTGCAATTACATTAATTAAATATTAATTTCATTTTTTTTGCATTTTTTCTTTGCTTTTATGTATAATTAATTCTAAATTTTGCCCGGTTTTTGCCCGGGTTTAGGATTTGAAAAATTGAAATCCATGCCCGGATTTTGCCAGGTTATTTTGAAAAAATGCCCGGCATTGCTAGGCCCGGATGGGAGTGGAAAAAATTCTGGCAACCTTACGCATCACGATAAGCGTTATCATTAAAAAGTTATAGCGGTTGCTTGTGTTTACAAATTTTCTTAATCATTGAGCTTTTTTTCAATATAACTCCCTCCAGTATTGCCACAATCAGAAAATCTAAAGATAATGGATTCAAATGGATTCATAGATGGATTCATATTATTTGAGATAATTCTAATAATTTCAGATAATTAGTCCCTCTCAGACTGCTGACAGGATTTCCCAGCCAATTTTTTAATTTTAGAATAAGAAGATACGCTTTAAGCATTTTTATGTTAAACAGCTCTGTTATTAGTTTAAAAAAAATTTTAAAATTTTTCAAAGTTTTTGATGACATTGTTGAGTACAATTTAAAGTTATTAAAAGTTTAAACTAAGAGAATAAGCACCTCTGAAATTATAAAACAATAAAAATATATTTATTTTTTGAAGTATTCAAATAGAAAATTTTCAAAAAAATATTTTGTATGGGGGGTCACCGACAAAATATTTTAATTTTCGGTGAAAATGAACCAGAAAAAGCTCTACTTTATACCCATGCAAAAATTAGCGTTACTGTATTTTTTTTCTTTAAGTCCTTCTACGAAATACACCGTGCTTGTATCATCGAGCCAAATTTAAACAAGTTTATGCTTACACTGCCGGCCAAAAGTTTGGGATCATCCATAAAAAAACATACAAATTTTGATCGTTCATATCTCAGCCGTCTTAGGTCATATTCCAAATCTTCTGATCTCATTTGAAAGATAATGAGCAATAGCTATGTCGGAGGTTTGTTGCCCAGATATAATGTTTTAGATTTGTACCTAAAACTTAACCTAAAGTTAGAACATTTTCAAAAAATCGCACTCAATATTCAAAGCCAATCATCTCGGGATAGAGTGGACCAAATCTCAAAATTCGCGTTGCATTTGAATCTTTATTCGTAACTTCTCAAAACACAATCAAAAAGTGTTGAGTAAAAATTTAAGAATGTACTTTTAGTTAATAAAATGGACACTTAAGTTATCGTCCAAAAGTTTGGGATCATTTTTTTTGAAAACATTCAAATACATCTTATTCATATTTTTCTCATCAAACATCGTATTGCAGATCTGAAGGGTTCATTTGGAAGCTAAGGAATTGTTGTTTTTTCATAAATTCATTCAAAAATTATATTTTAAAGTGATAGCCATAAAAACAACACCTGAAATTAATTGTTTTTTTAAGGTTCCCACTTATGATTCTGATTTTTTTTATGGTTGTCACTTCGAAATATAACTTTTGAAAGAATTTATGAAAAAACAACAATTTCTAAGCTTCCAAATGAATTCTTTAGATCCGCAATACGATGTTAGATGAGAACAATATGAATAAGATAAATTTGCATGTTTTTAAAAAAATGATCTCAAACTTTTAGGCGATACGCCATACTAAAGGGTGATCCCCAACTTTTGGGCGATAACTTAAGTGTCTATTTTATTAACTAAAAGTACATTCTTAAATTTTTGCACAAAATTTTTTGATTGTGTTTTGAGAAGCAAAGAATAAGGATTCAAGTGCAACTCTAATTTTGAGATTTGGTCCACCCTATCCCGAGCTGATTGGCTTTGAATATTGAGTGCGATTTTTTGAAAATGTTCTAACTTTAGGTTAAGTTTATGGTACAAATCTAAAACATTTTTTCTGGGAAAAATACCTCCGATATAGCTATTGCTCATTATCTTCCAAATCAGATCAGAAGGATTGCAATATGTCCTCAGACGGCTGAGATATGAACGATCAAAATTTGCATGTTTTTAGGTGGGTGATCCCAAACAATGTACATGTATTATATTAAACATTAAATTTTATTAATTTTAAATAAATTTAAAAAAAAATGGCAAAAAATACGTTTGATTTTGACATTATTCGATGTTGGTAACACAAGCTTTACGGGCGGGGTCTGTTTTACGAAATTGTTTTTAGAACGGTTGTACATTTGTAAACGGTTTGAGGAAAAATATTTGTTTTTCGGTGTTTGAAAAAAAAAACAGTGCACAATAAAAACTCAACAAAAAAGCATGATTATTTTTTCAAATTTTATAAAATCATCTTTTAAAAAGTGCAAGAATGGTTAAAATAAGCATTCGGATAAAAATTTAAAAAAATCCATCAAATGATGCAATATAATTCGAAAAAATAGTACAAATACATTTGAACTTTTATCCAAGGCCGGATTAAAGGGAGGCATTGGGGTTAATAGCTCAGGGCCCCTGCCCCTCCGAGAAGAAAAGGTTAACATAACTATAATCATAATGATGTAATTTCTACAAAACTAGGAAAAACTAACGAATCTCAAAAAATTGGTAATGACACGTAAAACATGTAAATCAGCTAAGGGGCTCCAGTGATTTTTTTTCTCAAATTCTTTCTCCTTGTTATAAGTTGAGGGGACCCCAAGAGTAAGCATTGTAAATGTTTTCCCGCATATTGTGAGCTGAGCAAATCAGGACAATTTTTTTTTCAAACTTGGTAAAATATGGGTGAATTTTTCAACACAAAAATAAAAATGGAAGCGAGGATAACCACCTTGCTTTTAAATCGTTACACGTCAGCGGCGTGAGGGAAATCTTGCTAAATAAGCTGATCTTTGAATACTACTTTTGCATTTTGATAAGAATCTGAATTGTGATTTTTTTTTATTAGTTCTAGTGTTTGTATTCTACAGATAAGACCACATGGTCATCTTATTTCGGTTATTTCAATACGTCCCTAAGATAATCAAAATGTTCTATTTATTCAAGCTCAGTTTGATTTTTTTTCAACAATTTGAAAAAATCCAGCCTAATACTTTTTTTACAATATTTTAGCAATCAAGCCAAACTGTGGTTCACTTTACTTGTCCACTTTTTTTTTGAAGCTCGAGCATGTTTGAGGAAAAACTGGAATGCTTACCCAACAGTAAAATAACATAATTCTGGCAAACTTATGTTTTAAAATTATCCTCTGCTGATATTAATTTTCAAAATTCAGCTTTTCAATTCCAATCAATCATCCCCAAATTTTTTAATCATGAAGCAATCTCATAGTTGAATTGCGAATTTCGTTGAGAGATTCTCTAATAACGAATTTTTCTAGGCTTTGTGTCTAATCGTTTCCCGATTTAAAAAAAATCAAATAAATTAAGATTTTCAAGTTTTATGTTGTTTCTTCAGTTTCATGTTTTCAGACTTTTGAGTACTCAAGATCATTGTTTAAGGTACTAGATTTTACTAATTTTATTTTTTCATAATATTGTATTCGGCGTTTAAAACATTTAATACCCACTCTGCATAAATGTTTTTAAATGTAAGTTTTATCATATTTAGAAGCATATTTTTACAAAAGTATCTGTCATTGATCTATGATCTGATGAGAATCATATTTTAAAAAAATTGAATTGTAATCCACATTACGTTTTAGAAATTTGTTTGAAATAATATGTTACATGAAAATGTTTTTTTTTTGTGTTAAAATATACTCAATTGAAATAAACATTAGGAATGAATTATAAATTTTCAATTCCTTCTATTACTCCGATTGTTCAATTGATTCTCAATTTCGTATGTGAATATGTAATTCGTTTTTAAAATCTTGTTTTGAAAGGATGACTTAAATTTGAGACACTGAATGATGGCTCTAATTTATGATTTTGAATTTTACTCTTGAGCTCTTATATCTGCATCTCCAATGGATTTGAATTTTTCTCCTTATGTATGGTAATGGACTTATTTTGAACTAGGGGCTTATTTTGGACCACCTGTCTAGCTCTCTTATAAAGCAACTTATCATGGGAATTTCAAACAATCACAGTTGAAGCCCGGGCTCTTACCCAATATATTGCACTAAATTTTTTATGATTAGTAATTTATTATCAAAGTGCTAGACAAGATGGTCTTTAATAAATCCCCTGGTTCAAAATAAGTCCATTACTCTGGCATTAATAAAAAAAAAAAATAAATCTAGGTCTGAAATCTTAATATCACCTTCCAATTGTCATGAGTGAAATATTTATTCTGCTTGAAATAAATCACATACAAGGCGTTCAATGATGAATTGAAAACAAAATAAATTTAAGTTTTGAATTATTCTAGGTAAATAATGGAGTTTTCAAATAAACTACGAATTAAAAATTTGGCATTCAACAGCTTTAATCAGAGTTTTTTTTTTTCAATAAAATGATTAACTCTTCCGAAATTTTTGCATGTAATTTATATAAAAAAAATATTTTTTTTTTGATAAACAAAACTATGTGACAAAATTGTTATTTGAAGGCAATCATTTTCAAACTCTTAGCACGATTAAAATAATATGACTTCTCAGGAATGGCATACAAATAAATAAAATCGGTTCACAGGGGCCTCAAGAAAAATTGCCTTCGAGCCCCTCAAAGCAATGGCTTAATACGGCCCTGGTTTTATCAAAATTTCGGTTTTTCCTAAAAACCGTTTACAAATGCACAACCAATAAAAATCATCGTTGACACGAATGCCAGAACCTTGGTAAAGTGTAACAAATAAACGAAAAAAAAAAATTAAAAAATCAATTTTATATTCAATGTGTATGGGTTGAAATTCTTTTTCATAAGACTTAGTGGCACAAAAATGCTCAACAAACTATGCGCTTGATTAATCTGAAATCAAATGTTAGAGCGTGTCATTTTTGCATGATTTTCACTTCCAAACTTTTTCCAGTGCAAAGATAAAGACATATAATCTTCTACAAAGCTGTAGTCAATGGTTTTCTATGCAACTCAATCGGCACCACACAGTAAACGAAAATTATCGAGTTCGGTCATTTTTTCACCGAAATCCTAACATGTGTAAATCGCTAAACTGTTCGGTAATTTTTTCGGTAAAAAATAAACGAACATCGGTAAATAGATTCTTCATTTACCGATGTTCGTTTATTTTTTACCGAAAAAATTACCAAACAGTTTAACGATTTACACATGTTAGGATTTCGGTAAAAAAATTATCGAACTCGGTAATTTTCGTTTACTGTGCATATACATATTAAGATTTATAGAGAGTAATGATTTTTTTAAAGTTAAAATGTTGGGGTGTGTCGAAATTAACAGTTTTCTGGCTCCAGGAAGGAAACATCCTCATTTCTAGTTCAAAAGTCGAATTTCCATCTTTTTGCTACTTTCTGAATTCATTGCGATACTCAAATAAGTAATATAGCAAATTTTTCTCGCTTTTAGTCAAATTTGCAAAAATTATAAATTTCAAAAATGATAAAAATTCAGAAATTTTCAACTTTCTTCTTTAAATTTGACAAAATGTTCTACATCGCTTATTTCGCTTATCAATTGCGATAATGGACCCAGAAAATAACAAAACGATGGAAATTCGACTTTTGAACGAGAAATTGGTATGTTCTCTTTCACTTACACTTTCCTTAAATGTGTGAATTTGTATTGAGAATTTTAAAAATTTGGATTTTTTTCTCGAAATAAAAAAATAACCTATCTCCCATAATTTCACAATCAAAACTATTTTATATATGAACTAAATTAGGCCCTCATTAAATTATTTTTTGGTTTGCACCAATGCGAGATTTCACAGTTTAAAAAGTACAAGTTTTTGCTATACAATCCCTTATAACTAACAAACGCCTCCAGATACAAGTTTGCGTTTTGAGAGAAAAATGTGAGAATTTTTATTCCTTACAAATGATTCGAAGACATTTTTATTTTATGAATTCATTCACAAAAGTTAGAGTCAGAAAACTGTTTGTTTTTTCGACACACCTAACATTTCAATATTCCAAAAACCATAACTCGCTCACGAACGTCGTATGTATATAGTGTCTTCGGTAAAGTTGGCTCAAAAACCGTAGGCTACAACTTTTTAGAAGACAGTTAGGCCTAATCTGTTAATTGGAAAAAGTTTTTATGTGTAAACCATGCGAAAATGACAATCCCTAATATTTTATATGAGATTATTAAAGTACATAATTTGATGAGCATTTCTGCTGGAAACACTGCTCACAAAATTAACAAACTTGGGATGTTTTTTTTTTCGAGTTTTAAAAAATGTCTTTGGAATTCCAAAAATAATAAATTTATATTTGAACTATACAACGCAGTCTTTGTAAAATGTTATTGTTTGCTCCAATCTGAGATATGACTGTTTGAAAAGTACATCTTTTTGTTTGAAAAAGCGTTTTTACTAACGAATTCTTCAAGATAGACATTTGCTGTCTCAGACAAAAAGGTGTGCAATTTGATTTGATAAATGTGATAACATGACACCGCTTACGTTTAAATTCATTCAGTAATGCTGGAGTTGAAAAACTGTTTTTGAGACACGCTTTAACATTTCAACATTGGAAAAATTATAACGCACTTTCTAATGGTCGAATGAATTCTATGTTAAAAAGTGTTGGTTGCAACTTTGTAGAAAACAATTTTTCTCTATTTTTCCATTTAAAAAGGTTTGTAAGTTGAAATCTTAGAAAAATTACACGTCCTAATATCTGAGAATTTATAATTTAGGCGCATTATTTAATGAGCACCTAGGCTGAAGACACCTTCTGTTTAAATTTTAAAGTGTCTGCGTTATTAATTTTGTCTCGCTAAATTCGCGTTCTGGACCACTGTGCAATGTTATTTTAAAAAGTAGTATAAATACATTTTTCTTTTATCAAAGTCTTGGTTTTTCCTTAAAACCGTTTACAAATACACAACTATTTAAAAAAAAAATCCAAATTGCTTGTAGATGGGTTAAAAGAATTTTGCTTGGGACTTAGTGACGCTGCAATTGTTCTTTACACTACTGTTAATATTGCAAAGCAGATCCATTTCCATAGCTAGGAAATCTGGACATGTGGACAACATTTCTCCAGTTTCTTCTAAATGCAACAATTTTTCATACTACATACACGTTCAAATCACTGAAATTGTTAAAAGACGTTAAATCTTTTTGCACATTTTATACGCAAATATGTGTATTTTACCCCAAACGGATCTGAAATGAAATTTTGGGAGGCCCTTTAAAACAAATTGTAGAATCTTTCCGATGATGATTACCGGGGTGTGTTAGGTTACAGCTTTTTTTATTGAAATTTCAAAACACCAATTGTTTAAAATGCTTCATTTCTGTTATCTTCACGGGTTTTTATTTGAAGCTTTTGTATGGAAAATCGCTTAAATTAGTTCGGAGATTTGTTCAAAAAAATTTTCCCTAAGTAATGCAAAGGAATGCGAAATATGTCAGAAATTCATTTGAATTGAATTCTGAAATTTATCATAAGCAAGTCATTTCTTTGCTTGAACTCCACGACGTTATAGCTTTTTTTTTCTAAATTCTTACCGTTTTGCAGTCATACGACAAAGTTGTAGCAAAGGTTGCCAAAATCACAGAAAAATCTGTTTTATCACAGAATTTCGAGCACAAATTCTGTATCACATATTGCAGAATTTTGAAATTTTTTACAAATTTCACAGATTTTCTACATTTTGTACAAATTTACAATTTTTTTTTTCTCGAGGGATTTTAAGCATCGTTATTGCTTATTCATCCCGAAAAAAGGGGGGGGTGTCACTTTCGACTTTTTATTGCTGACTGTAGTTCATGAAAATATGAAAACAATGCAATGTAAATAGATTTTTTTCTATCGAAACTGTAAAAAGTTTTAAATTGGTTGATGTTTTACATGATTTCCCAAATTCCCAAATTAACTTGCTACGATCAAGGCTTCCAAAAAAAAATTCTTTGTTTCTAACAACAATATTCTTGAATTCTGTGGTTTGAATCTTAAATTTAGTGACGGTTTACTGTGACTCTATGTATATTAAGTAAACTTAATAGAGTTAGTGTCACAGAAAACCGTCCCTGAATTTAAAGTTCAAACCAAAGAATTCGAGAATTTTTTTTAGTCAAAAACACAATTTTTTTTCGACAGCCTCGGTTGTAGCCAGTTATTTTTCCGATAAACATGTTTCATCGCATGAAATGAAAATATTCAGGAAAAAAAAATCATTTTCCGGAACAATTTTCGTGGTTTTACATTCAAAACTTCAAATTGAAATCCCAGGAACCTTAAAATATCTCATTTTAAAAATTTTAAAAGTTCTGTCGATCATTTTAACCAAAAAGGAAACTGAAAGGTTTACAGGCGTTTTGAAACTCGAAAAAAATTGTAATTTGACACACCCTTAGGATGTCAATCAAACGTTCAAAATTTTTTTTGATATATAAAAATGTTCTCCTCTTTTATCAGATTACTTCACAAAACTATTGATAAATGTTACCGATTTGATCTTTGTTTACCTCCTTCAATAGAAATCTTGTACCCTTTGATGTTCTACACTAGAAACAATCACCCTTGCGGGGAGTTTTGTTTACGTTGAAACTTTTCTAAAATAATAAAATATCCCGCAGTCTAGTCTGGTTTTAATCGAAAAAAAAAAACAGAAAAGCTGGAGCCTTGTTTTGGGATATTTTGCTGGAGGATATTTTTAAATAAACTTAAAGGGATAGATTTATTTTTGGAAGTGAAACAGTTTTCGATCACATTATCTTTCCATGTTTTGTGTATTTCATAACTTGAAACACACATTTTTCAATTGAAAATACGGAAACTTCAGCTTTTGAAATTGTGTTTTATAAAACTTTTGAGACTCCCATTTACTAACATCACCATCAAAATATATTTAAAAAATCATAAAATATTACTCTTTAAACAAAATAATTAAAATGTTCGAAACAACAGTCGTTCATCATTTCAAAAAAATACTGAGTTTCCTCCAATTGGCAAGAATTAAGACTTTTAACACAATCGCTCAATTGAGTAATTTTTTCATCATACTCATTCGTTCTTTTTCCAGGAACGATTACTGGGACCTTCTTCTCGAGAATCTAAACCTTTCTAGATGGTAGTATAGTGTGCCCCTCAAAGTTGTGTGATAATTGGTCCAATTGACTTGGTACTCCTTGGTGTAACGTCCTCCCAAATTTTGACTCCCCCTCACCAAGCTTAGTTTTCGTTTGACTATTTGTCCCGGTTTCGAAGAATAACAGAAGGTGATTTTCCCAACTTCCCCGCAATCGAACCCCCAAAACCAGGACCGGGGAACCCGACAACCCAAATCAATTTCACCATGGAAAGTTTTTACATTCCATCTCTCGACATTTGTCACTTCATCATGCCGACTTCTTCCGCCCAGAAAAACGACCACCTCGAAAACAAGCCAAACCTTTTGATCAAAACCAGAAGAACCCCGGAAAATTGGAAACTTAATACGCTTTGAAATCCTACGCCTAATCTTTGGTTGGCCTTTCGTTCATTCAATCCCGATGATGCCGATTGGATTGAATTTGATTTCCGGGAAATCTTCTCATAACCAGAAACAAGTAAAATTTCGGTTGGAACTTGAACCTGTTTTGGAAAAACAACACGAAAGTGTTCCTCCAAACGAGGATCATAAGATGAAGTTACTTTCCCAATTCAAAGTGTTTCTTTTTATGTTTTATGTTAAGTGTGTTTCGTGTTATTTTGTGAGTTATTTTACTTTTTTATGTGTTATTTTGAAAATTTTCTTAATCAAAATTAAGGAAAAAATAAATATTAAAAGGCGTCAACAATGTAAAATTGACAAAATTGACAAAATTGACGAAATTGACAAAATTGACAAAAATGACAAAATTGACAAAATTGACAAAATTGACAAAATTGACAAAATTGACAAAATTGACAAAATTGACAAAATTGACAAAATTGACAAAATTGACAAAATTGACAAAATTGACAAAATTGACAAAATTGACAAAATTGACAAAATTGACAAAATTGACAAAATTGACAAAATTGACAAAATTGACAAAATTGACAAAATTGACAAAATTGACAAAATTGACAAAATTGACAAAATTGACAAAATTGACAAAATTGACAAAATTGACAAAATTGACAAAATTGACAAAATTGACAAAATTGACAAAATTGACAAAATTGACATAATTGACAAAATTGACAAAATTGACAAAATTGACAAAATTGACAAAATTGACAAAATTGACAAAATTGACAAAATTGACAAAATTGACAAAATTGACAAAATTGACAAAATTGACAAAATTGACAAAATTGACAAAATTGACAAAATTGACAAAATTGACAAAATTGACAAAATTGACAAAATTGACAAAATTGACAAAATTGGCAAAATTGACAAAATTGACAAAATTGACAAAATTGACAAAATTGACAAAATTGACAAAATTGACAAAATTGACAAAATTGACAAAACTGACAAAATTGACAAAATTGACAAAATTGACAAAATTGACAAAATTGACAAAATTGACAAAATTGACAAAATTGACAAAATTGACAAAATTGACAAAATTGACAAAATTGACAAAATTGACAAAATTGACAAAATTGACAAAATTGACAAAATTGACAAAATTGACAAAATTGACAAAATTGACAAAATTGACAAAATTGACAAAATTGACAAAATTGACAAAATTGACAAAATTGACAAAATTGACAAAATTGACAAAATTGACAAAATTGACAAAATTGACAAAATTGACAAAATTGACAAAATTGACAAAATTGACAAAATTGACAAAATTGACAAAATTGACAAAATTGACAAAATTGACAAAATTGACAAAATTGACAAAATTGACAAAATTGACAAAATTGACAAAATTGACAAAATTGACAAAATTGACAAAATTGACAAAATTGACAAAATTGACAAAATTGACAAAATTGACAAAATTGACAAAATTGACAAAATTGACAAAATTGACAAAATTGACAAAATTGACAAAATTGACAAAATTGACAAAATTGACAAAATTGACAAAATTGACAAAATTGACAAAATTGACAAAATTGACAAAATTGACAAAATTGACAAAATTGACAAAATTGACAAAATTGACAAAATTGACAAAATTGACAAAATTGACAAAATTGACAAAATTGACAAAATTGACAAAATTGACAAAATTGACAAAATTGACAAAATTGACAAAATTGACAAAATTGACAAAATTGACAAAATTGACAAAATTGACAAAATTGACAAAATTGACAAAATTGACAAAATTGACAAAATTGACAAAATTGACAAAACTGACAAAATTGACAAAATTGACAAAATTTACAATATTTACAAAATTTACTAAATTTACAAAATTTACAAAATTTACAAAATTTACAAAATTTACAAAATTTACAAAATTTACAAAATTTACAAAATTTACAAAATTTACAAAATTTACAAAATTTACAAAATTTACAAAATTTACAAAATTTACAAAATTTACAAAATTTACAAAATTTACAAAATTTACAAAATTTACAAAATTTACAAAATTTACAAAATTTACAAAATTTACAAAATTTACAAAATTTACAAAATTTACAAAATTTACAAAATTCACAAAATTTACAAAGTTTACAAAATTTACAAAATTTACAAAATTTACAAAATTTACAAAATTTACAAAATTTACAAAATTTACAAAATTTACAAAATTTACAAAATTTACAAAATTTACAAAATTTACAAAATTTACAAAATTTACAAAATTTACAAAATTTACAAAATTTACAAAATTTACAAAATTTACAAAATTTACAAAATTTACAAAATTTACAAAATTTACAAAATTTACAAAATTTACAAAATTTACAAAATTTACAAAATTTACAAAATTTACAAAATTTACAAAATTTACAAAATTTACAAAATTTACAAAATTTACAAAATTTACAAAATTTACAAAATTTACAAAATTTACAAAATTTACAAAATTTACAAAATTTACAAAATTTACAAAATTTACAAAATTTACAAAATTTACAAAATTTAAAATATTTACAAAATTTACAAAATTTACAAAATTTACAAAATTTACAAAATTTACAAAATTTACAAAATTTACAAAATTTACAAAAATTTACAAAATTTACAAAATTTACAAAATTTACAAAATTTACAAAATTTACAAAATTTACAAAATTTACAAAATTTACAAAATTTACAAAATTTACAAAATTTACAAAATTTACAAAATTTACAAAATTTACAAAATTTACAAAATTTAAAAAAATTTACAAAGTTTACAAAATTTACAAAATTTACAAAATTTACAAAATTTACAAAATTTACAAAATTTACAAAATTTACAAAATTTACAAAATTTACAAAATTTACAAAATTTACAAAATTTACAAAATTTACATAATTAACATAATTTACATAATTTACATAATTTACAAAATTTACAAAATTTACAAAATTTACAAAATTTACAAAATTGACAAAATTTACAAAATTTACAAAATTTACAAAATTTACAAAATTTACAAAATTTACAAAATTTACAAAATTTACAAAATTTACAAAATTTACAAAATTTACAAAATTTACAAAATTTACAAAATTTACAAAATTTACAAAATTTACAAAATTTACAAAATTTACAAAATTTACAAAATTTACAAAATTTACAAAATTTAAAAAATTTAAAAATTTACAAAATTTACAAAATTTACAAAATTTACAAAATTTACAAAATTTACAAAATTTACAAAATTTACAAAATTTACAAAATTTACAAAATTTACAAAATTTACGAAATTTACAAAATTTACAAAATTTACAAAATTTACAAAACTGACAAAATTAAACATAATTGACAAAATTGACAAAATTGACAAAATTAAACATAATTGACAAAATTGACAAAATTGACAATATTTACAAAATTTACAAAATTTACAAAATTTACAAAATTTACAAAATTTACAAAATTTTACCAAATTTACAAAATTGGCTAAAATTATAATTTTTTCCATAAGCTCTGTTTTTTTTTTTTTTTGGCGTTTAATGTTTATCAAGGCGTGCTTTTTTTTTAAACCCTAACCACGGTTAATTTTAATTCTGACTAGGCTTCTTTCTCCGATGCTCTGGAGACAAATTTTTAAGCTTCTCATTGCTCCTTTTATACATTTTGCCTCAGCCATGAAGCTAGAAGCCTCATTAGATGGCATTTAATGTACTGCTGTTGTTGGTTTCGATATTTTTCTCCTGGGAGATTATTCTAGCTAGATCCGGCGAAGAGCTGAATGACGTAGAAGACAAGCCATCGTCTTTGTTCGAGGTAGGACATACTGTGATCTGTTTTACATTAATGGCGGACAGATTGGCCTCCGGTGAGCCCTTTAGGAAGGAAAATAAATGGATTGTGCTCTCCTGTCGTCGGTGATCGTTGAATTAACAACTCTCGCCCCAAGTGTATTCGTAAAAAGGATGATAAATTATGGCGAAGAATTGATTTGCACACTGTTTGAACGCATGATTAATGCAAATTGCAGTTAAGTTCTTGCTTAGATTTGTAAAGCAGAAGTGGTTTTAGCGAACTGGCATTTAAAAAAAATAAAAGTTACACAAATTATTAAGAAAAATTAACTCTTTCTAGCAGTTCTATTCTTAAGTAACCAAAATGAATCGAAAGAGTGGAAAAACCCATCACATACGCCAGCCATTTCCCGGGAAAAGCTATTCTAGCGAAAAAAGCATTTCACTGTTTATTTTCCTATTTCGCAGCAGGTTTGAATGCGAAAACATCTCTCTCCATTGTTGGGGGAAATTTTCTCCAAACAAGACCAAACACACATTCATTCGGAAGCTCATAAAACCTGGAGATGAAAGACAACTGGTAGGATTATACACGTCAATAGAGTTGCCCTCCCCCATTTCTCTCTTAGAGGAAAAAAGGGAAAAAGCTCTACCAAGAAACACGAAAAGGAAACCAGTTCGGTGTTCATTTCAGGGAAATAAAATGACATTTCATCACTTGCTGCTGGTCTTATCCGGAAATACTCTTTTCTTGGTTGCCACTATAAGTAACACATCGCCAACGTCAATAATGTTTGTCGATAGAGAAGAAGGAGAGCTGGTGATTTGGTCATGTTTAGGTCCAGTAATTTTGTTGCTTTAAGCAGCTGGAGGTACCTACTTGGAATGGAATAACATTTCTCTGTATCCAATTGTAATGGCATTTACTTGTAAGACTTGGAAATCAAGAAAGGATGATTTAGCGGATTTTACGTGAGATGTAACAAACTTCTCGGAAAAGTTTACTTTCCAGCAGAGAGTATTCGTTTACAATTTTGACTTTGAGATTTTTTTTAACATAAGCTAGAATATAGTTTCATAGTTGACTAAAAAATCATTAGAAAAACAAAGTAACAAAAAAGAAAAACATATTTTTGAACTAACACTAGATCTCGACGTTTCAAGTATTTTTAGTCATTTGTTAACAAAATTTAAGTTTAAAAATTTAAAAAACTGAAACTTTTGGGGCACCTTTTAGTCAAGTCCGATTGAGCTAACATTTCGATAAATTGTGTTTTTGGGTCAATCTACAAAATGTACATATATGGTCAGTTTTCAAAATTCGATCATGGAATTTTGTGCCATACATCTATTTCCATCCTAATATATGTAGATGTATAAAGCTACACCCAATGAAGAGGTTGCAAAATTTCAATGCCGATTGGCTCTAACTCTATGCCAAAAATGCGCTGAACTGCTGCGCTGCTGCGCTGCGGGATATGGGATATATTTTGTGTGATTTCTTTCCGACATATGCAATGCGGTTGCGCTTTGAGGTTAATGCCAGCGATAAGAAACTTCGTTAGTGCCGGCCCGGCGTATAATCTTTTGCTGATAATTCCAACTCCATGGAAGATCATTATTGGAGTAGAGTTTGATTTTTGAGTGTTCCAATAGAAAGAAGCATACATAAATTCATACAGTGGAATATATAAATTGATAGACAAATGGCCATGGTTTGCGGCTAAATCCTGGGCAAATGTGTTGATAAACAGATAAATCCAAAATCTTTTTTATTTCCATTACGCTTGTTGATTTTTCTTAGATCTTTCAAAACAATATGGATATACCTAATAGAGGTTTACAGTTTTTAGTGTTCATCTCTGATTTTATTTAATTGTTTCTTTTTTTTTGTATATGTCTCATTTTTCCCGGAAAAAAAATTGAAAAACATTCAAAATTGCAGCTAAAAATCATGTGAAAAAAGATATGAATGTATACTAATACTATTTATTACAACTATTTAGAATAATTTTTTTTTAAATTTATCATTTTGTTCTGTAAACAAATTTTTGGAGATGATTACTCATAGTTTTTTGTTGATTTAAAGTCAGTCTTTCGATATAAAACCTTAATGAGCATCAATGAATTCTTAATCGAGCTGATAAAAATATTTGCTGAAATTGACTTTATTAAAAAGCACATTTTTTGTTCTTAAATAAAATTGGAAACCATACAAATTAAATCATTGGTGATCAAATTTTTGTATGCAAGCAAGTAAGAGAACAGTTTTCGTTCAATAAAACATTCAAATCCCGAAATTAATTTTTTCACTTCAAAGTCAGAAATTTGGTTTACCCCTCTTTTCATGATATGGTTGATTTTTTTTTAAACAAGGCCATAATTCAAGTAGCATAAATGCAATAAGGCAATGTTGTTACTACTGTGGTTTTCATAACGATTTTATCTATTCTTACGGTCAAAAAAAAAAAGACAATAAGCCGGTTAAGGTCATATAGAGCCGGATTACAATTTTGGCTGTATCTTCAAAACTACTGAACCGATTTCCGTTAATTATATCATTTTGGAATTGTCTACATTTTCACTATGTTGGTGTCTGATAATTGAGCCGAAAGGCAAACTGGTAAAAAAAATGGCGTTTTTGAGTGAAAGTTGTGACCATCCCGATTGAAATAATGAAATTTCATTATTGCTACTAAACTTTGGCTAATTTAAAGTGAAAAAAAGTTTTTGGTTTCTGATGCCATAGGCCTTGAATGGAAATATAAGAATAAATTGAAAATCATTGATTTTCTTCTTGAAAACCATTGTATTTTTTGCTGTGCACATTTTCATAAATTATTTAATTTATATAAACATAAAAACCAATGGAAACTAACTTTACTGTTTTGTGATATTTTTATCACATTCAAACCGCGAATAACTCCAACGAGAAATTTCAGAAATTTGCTGCTCCGTATTCAACATAAAATGGCTTAAATTAGCAGCTTTCAAATTCTTTAGATAACTGAAGTGTCTTATTTGATTTCTTAAAATATTATTTAAAAATAAAATTTAAGAATAGATGTGCTCAGAGTAGTAAAAAGTATGAAGTGAAAGTCGATATACCTCAGATTTGGTCCTCAATATATTGAAACTTTATGATTTAATACTAGAATTGGTCACCCTATCAGTCTCTTGATCTTCATAAAGATATAGTTATAAAATCATTGAAAACATTTGTTTATGAATTTGGCAAATAACCAGCTGTAATCTGTAAAATCAAGAATTTTTATTATTTCAACATTAGCCCTCAATCTATCAAAATTCATCTTTATCAAAAGTTTTTCAATACGACTTCAACAAAATCAGTTATCTTTGATGAAAAACATCCATTTTTCAGCCTTTTTGTCTTTAAAGTCGTTTTCTGAAGAGCATAAAAATAATAACTATAATTTCAAAGAAGAACCTGACATTTGGAGAATTTAAAATGGTATAATTTATGGAATTCGGTTCAGTAGTTCTGATTTTATACCCAAATTAATAATCCGGGTCTATATGACCCTAACCTTAGCTAATTGTTTTTTTTTATTGCTGGTTGACTCTGGTAGCCCTATTCAAAAATTTTGAAATGAAAAATTGTTGAGTTCCTGAGATATCACTTTGAGAAAGTACAGTTTTTTTTTTCATGAGCAGGGAAAAGCCCGCGGGAGTGTACTTTATATCAAGTCCTTCTCCAGTGGGCGCAAAACCTCCTCATCATTCTTTATTACTGTTTTTTTCGTGTTTTCATTTGATTTCACAATATTGTACATTCTTTCGTTTTTATAATACTACACTTTCATTTCATTGGGTTTAACACTCAGAATTTTAAAAATGATGATTTTCATTATTGATGCATGACCATCGGTGGTTCGGGTCATATAGACCCTAACGGCAAAGGAAGGTTAAAAGAGTTTCTTTAATAAGAAATTGTAAACTTCGAATTTTTTTTATTTAATTTTGATAATTGAAATTTACAAAAATAATTTCAATTTTCAAATATTTCAAAAAAATTTAAAGTCATGATCTAAATTTATTTTCCAAATATCTGGAAAAAAGTTTTTGTTAAATGTTTTCAATGTTTTTTTTTATTTCTAGATTTTTCTATTTATTATTCAATCAAATGATTCCATTTAAAATGGTATTTGTAATTTTTTTTTTCTGACAACATGAAAATTTCCAATTTTCGGTGTTAAGAAGCTTAATAAATATATTTTTGAGTAACGATACTTGGTAAATTTATTTAACTTTCGAACTCCGGGAATTGGAAATTTTCATTTTTTCAGACTTGAAAAATGTTAAATCACGAATTACTTTTATTGCTTCTGTGATTATAATAAGATGTTTCTATTTATACATCGTTTAACTTAACCGTGATTTATTCGAAATAAATAGGACTCTACGAAACGGTTTCAGTTTTCTATTCCTAAAAAAATCTACAATTTCTATGAAAAAAATTGATGATTGAAATATTTAATCAAACGAGTGAAGCCTTTAATTTTGATGGACTGTTTTAATTCTTATTTGAAGCTAATTGAAAAAACTGAACTGGTAACCTCCTAATCGGAATAAATTTGATTAAATCTTACAATATTTGAACATTAGTTCTCAAATTTATACTAGGTATCAATACACTTTACATTCATAACACGTTTACAACATGAAAGAAAATAAAATATAAATGTTCAAAACACTTGCCATTATCAAATGTTTGCTTGCATTCTTTTCTTCAGAATATAAGTCCAAATCCGAATTGAACCAGAAATATTAAATCTAGAAAAAGATACGGAAAAAATCCAAAACGTATTCAAAAAATGCTCTTGTTACCTTGGAGCATTTTTTTTATTTGTAGCATTTTGAAAATAATTTATAGGCTTTTAACACGTTCATCGCCATGGAACCTATATTTGGGTGACGGGTACATTTTCTGGGAGGCCCCGTCACAAAAAAAAACGCGTGACGCTCTCTTACTCAAGAAAACCGCTTAGTTAAGCCGCACGTTGCATATCTTGAAGTTCTTCCTCTTTACTTTCTCGCTCCAAGATATTTTTTAAGGGTCAGGCTAGTAAAACTGCCTTAATCAGTTATCTAATAGCTTCAAGATTTATAAAATCCAGCTGAAACATTTGTCTTTACCTTGAAATTATCAGCCTTGCGTATGAAATTTCCCAAAAACTTCTAAAATCAGAACAAGATTTTTTAAATAAAATAAGTACCAGCCTTTTTATTCAAATAAAATCCTTCATTTACAATCATTTTGTTCATTGAATAAAGAAAATTTAGTGAATTATTTATCAATTATTAAAAAAATTAAAATTCAATTTGGTACTCAAAACAATAATTTTTATTTTTCTGTTTCCATCCGCAAAAATCAAACAAGAGACAAATTTCAGAAATGAAAATTAGTCTTAAGGATTTTAAAATAATAATGCTTAAATGGTCTTTATCAAATGATATTCGAGTACACCACTTTACAAAATTAATACAATAATTCCCAAAATTGGCTAAACTGTTTTAAACAATATTCTTGTTATTGAGTTACATTTTTTTGTCAGTAAAGTTACAGAATATTTTTAAACTACAATCTTTACCCAAAGAGAAGGTTTGGACCCAAAATTGCCTGAATTTCATGGCTGCATATTCGCGGACCTGAGATACGGCTTTTTTCAATTTATCAATGATTTCAAGAAATACTCTAACTTTTTCATAAAATCACTTTTTCATCTTTGCACACTTTTTTAGCCATGAATTGATTTTTTTTCTACCACAGAAGCAAAACCTTCGCAAAATCATGCTATTTTACACAAACTCATCTGGAAAAAGCAATTGGAATCGTGTTGGAACCTTTTCATGAGTAGGCATCTCGATGAATTTGATCTCTTAAATCCGGTTTTAACATATTTTTTTTTGTCCATCAGAAAACATCTGTCATATTGCGTAAAAACCGGATGCACCGATTACAATGTTTTGAACTGATCATTATTAGTTCTTTACTTTGTGTCTACTAGTCAGACCACACTTTTTGCCCGCCGGAAATGGATTTTTTGCATTATTTAAGGAGTCTGCATTCAGTTATCCCCAATAACCATAGACTTTTTACCATATTTAAGATCAAGGTTTCCACTAAGATGCTTGGTTTGAACTTCGTGAGCATCCTAGAGTGGCTCCTTATACTTCTTAACCATTTGGTCCGAAAAAAAATCAGAAAAATCAACAGTTCATGAGCTTTGAAGTCACCAATGAAGAATTTTCGCAAAATGCGTAAAAGGAGCAAATTTGTGCAAAATGATTTTTATCATGTCTTTTTGCGTCGTAAATATCTCAAACAATCGTTAACTTAAAAATCTATCAAAAATAGGCAAGATAGTCCTTTTCATAACTAACACAACGCTACTAAAGTTTTGCATATCCGAGCTCTATTAACGTAGATATCACCGAAACAAAGTGCCCGGATACTAAATGATCATAGCCTTTAGTGAGGTTTAATTTGACTTAAATCATCTGGAAATTTCCTAAATTAACAGGAAATAACAAAAAAAACAACATTTTCTCAAAGTTAGTTGATTGAAATGGCATTTTTCATGAAAAAAAAAGAATCATTTGTATTGCATTTAATTCCAGAAGTGTTTTACAAACTATCACGATACTTTTACATAAGCTTTAAATGATTCTCAAGAACAATTCTGCTGCAGAATTTCAATTCTATACATATTAAATTTCACAAAGCAATGATTATTTTTCTGGGTAAGAAAACTTCATTCGGACGTCTTCGGTCAAAACGGATGGCAGATTTAAATTCTTAGGATAAAAATAGTAATTTTTCCAAGTTTCGAAAAAAGCATTATTTCAAGTCTTTTAACTAGCGCAGAATGGGGAAAAAAAAGTCTATAAAACGCTAAGAAATTCAATATCATCCCTCATAAATACAATAAATCTTTGATAATATATTTTCCTTTAGAAAAAATGTCCGGAAAATCGAATGGACTTAGTTTCAGCTCGAGCGGTGACTTTCGAAAGGAGAAATAGTTTCTTAAGCCCCTAATAATTTTGTTGACTGTTGTGATAGGGCGGCAAATGAAAAGCGATGCACTGGTACTGATAGCAGACTATATTTATAGTTTTGTTGTGCTTCAATTCTACGGAATAATAAATGGTAGGTTATTACAAACATCGTTCAAAATGGGTTTATAGGTTAGAACTTACAAATCAGTGACCCTATCTATTCCGGCCCTAATACAACTTAGTTCAACCTCGTATCGAGAACAAAGAGTCCTGTGGACAATATTCTGGGTAATTTGTGGCGTTATAGAATAAAATTAACAAATATTACCGTTTCGCTACTTTTAGCGCTCTGTTCAACAGAGCTGGTCGGTCAATCAATTCAACGTTTCGCCTGATACTAAATAAAATACAATGATTAATCACAAGCCACTTCAACTAAATGTATACCTACATGATCCTACACTTATGACCCGAAAAAACAACAATATTTGGCAAAACGGAACACTTTAAAGTTTCACTTTAAATTCTGCTTCTAAGCAGTACGCAACTCGATACAAAATGGCTAACAGAAGTGAAAATTTTCCTCGTGCGGTCACTTTTGGCGGCAACGATGACGTTTAGTTTTCGCTGTTATTTTTCAGCGACTTTTGAACAACCACGGACTGCCACGGTGGCCAGTTTTCCAAAAGTTAACAATCCAGAAAAAACACTGATTTGTCTAAAATATTTTGAACAATAATTTTTAATTTTTTTATCCCAAAAATCTAATGAAGACTGACCCCACGCATCGTAAAAATGACATTTACCCTTAATTCTGATATATAAGAACCAAAAGGGCCCTATCTTGTGTGATTTTTTTTTCCGAAAAATCAAATGAAGGCTGTTTGAGCCACCGCACGCATCGCAAAATGGAGTTTGGGCTGTTTTTATTCTCAATTTTTTTAACATTTTTCAATTAATTCAAGAAAAAGGATGTTCCAACTTCAAAATTTTTATACAATTAAGACTTACTTTGTGTGGTTTTTTTTCTGAGGCATCAAATGGAGGCTGTTTGAGTCAGATCAGGCATCTGAAAATGAAGTTTTGGCTGTTTTTATCCTCAACCCCCTCAAAAGTTAAGCCCTTCATTTGATTCCTAGGAAAAAAATCATACCAGATAGTTCGCAATTGCTCCAAAAATTTCATGTGCGAACAAGCTTTTTTTCTGAATTAATTTTAAAATATTGAGAAATTGAGGGTCAAACTGCCATAACTCCTGTTTCAGATACGGCAAAGTGGTCAAAAATGCGAAAAACGTGATCGTTGCTTATAACTTTTTAAGTTCACATTTTAGGTTATTGGTGTCTTCTTAATAATGAGGAGGATAATAGGGAACTATTTTTTTTTTCGGATGTACAAGTGAGATAAAATTTCTCACTTCTCTATTACAGGGTTTAGCTCTTTGAGGTCTTCGACAATCTAGATTAAAATAAAATTTTCTACAACTTTTTCTCAGATGTCAAGTTTCTAAAATAATTATTCTCCAAGCTATAGTCTAAATATGGAACTTAACGTCGAAAAATCAGTTTATTTATTTTAGCTTTTTTGAGTGAAATTGAGGTAAAATAATATGTTCCACAAAGTTGTTTATCTTATTTAAATACACCACTTTGTCCAACATTTCAAGTTTGTAAAATGTGATACTACAGAGCTATGTTAAAATGATTACCGAAAATAGTGCCTTTTCACGCCTAATTTTACAAACACCGGGCAACATTGGGCAGCTCGCTTTAGATGCAAATTAAAGTCAAAGGTTTTGTCTACAAGATTCAGGCACAACCTTTAAAAATTTACTTTTCCATGTTTGCATTAAAAACGACGATTTCTATGAAACTATATTGCATTTTACTACGTGTGTTTTTATCTAGCTTTCACTGCGTAAAATCATAAGTTTTAAATTAACTGAAAAAAAGTTTTAGCTTAGCTTAGCTTGTTTGACTACTCATATCCACCATAAATCATTGAACTCGAAATGCTATTTAATTGTTTCAGGGGATGGTAGTGCTATTTAATTACGTACTTCAAAAGAAAAGATGATTTTTTTGTTATTTTTTATCAATTCGTGCGCATTTCGAATTCCATGATCGCTGGCGTGGCTAAGCAGAACAAGTTCCACGTCGTCAATGGTTGCTACTCCGTGATTAATCGAGGCCATCAATTTTGCACAAAGTCCAAAAGAATGGTGCTTGGGATTAGCAGTTCATTCTCAATGTACAAAACTCATGCTCTCCGTTTTTGAAATGATTAATAACGGCGCCGGCCACGTCCTAGTAGTCAATGGGGAAAAGGAAGGAGTGTTAATTTGATACTCTTTAGGTTCAACTAGCAACTTCATGGTCCTGCTTACTCCAAAAATAATTTTGAAATAGTCAGAACCAGAAATAAGTAAGTATCACCAACTATGGAAACCGTCTGTACGTCTGCGAATCTATATTTAAGTATCAAAGGAAGGGGTGTGTGTGTTAGAAAAAGGTAAAGATCAGGATCCATTTTGGCCAATGGTGCGATCGTATTTTCCTACACCTTCTATGCTCCTAGACATTTCATAAGGAAACTCCTACTTCTACGAGGCATTCGATAAACGTTAAATAAATATATATTGAGTTAAGTATTGAAAGAAAAATATTACCATCCACAATTCATCCCTACCAAACTAGCTTTTTTCCCTAACAGTGGTCCCTGTTTAATCAAAGAATTATCAAAAGGCTTTAACGGTTGAAAAAAAAACATTTTTTTTGAATTGAATGTATTTTTCATAATATGCCGACAAAAACTTTTCAAACTATTTTTCGTGATTAATACCATTTTGAAAATTCTTCAATTCTTTCTTCTCCTTGCCTCTTTTTGAGCTTCATTGCATGTACAAAGCAATGTTCAAATTTTTGCTACTTTTGAAAAGATATGATATTTTTTTCGATTTACCAATTCGAGTAACTACTAATCAATCAGAACATTTTATTATTTTTAAATACTGGATTACTCCTATTAAAAACTGTTAATAGAACTCAAACTCCGGAATCAATAACTAAATTTTCATGTTGGTAATTCATTATACATTTCACATTTCGTTCTGAAAATTAATTTTTGAGTTTTGCCATTATTTTTATTTCAGTGTTATGAGTTTTCAAACAATTGATTATCCACATGGAAATGTTTCTAACAAATTATCCTTCAAAGTACTTCATACATAAATCAATTTTGTAAGCCATTTTTCTTTACTTAGATTTATTGAAATCCGTATAATCAACAAAAAATCTCGCACCGTTACAGTATTGAACATTTGGGTCGATTAAATTTTCAATTTATAACAGTCAAATTAAAAAAAAAAATACTTACTCCACAACATAACTTATAAATCAAAATGAACTCTTTTAGCAATATGAAAAACTTCAATTGTAAGGAACTCTGATGTACGATTGCTAGAGAAATGAGGTCGTTCATCTTGCATCTGATTCTTAACGCTCAATAAAGTTAAGGTAATCTTGATTAAGTAACATAAAATTAGTTACATTTAAACGAAGAACAACTCAAAGTAAAAAGAAATTAAATGATCAAATAAATAATTTGTTTGGCGTTATCGGTATCAAAATGAAATTTCCTGTCGGACAATCAAATTGTTACTGAGCAAGTTTACCTTCAATTTAACTGTAACTAGTATCATTAACAGAGTAATTATCCGGAATTATAGAAATACCACTTATCTTAAACATCGCGCCGGTCGTAAAGAAATAGGATCCAGGGACAGTCCGGAGGGCGTAGAACTAGCCCCTTTCAGGCACAGTTCCAGCAAAGAGTATTCCGAGAAATCTTCGCCGAATCCGAATCAGGAAGCCAACAATCAAAAAAAAAACCTGTAATCCTCAAAGAAAACACTCAACACTAATTCAAAACTGCACTTGTAGATTGAAAAATATTAAAAAACTATTCAAATTTTAAAATTTTTGACACGAGATAAATTTTTCGCGTCGTATCCAGCCAGAGCCTACTCCGAACTCCCCGGAAGCAGACGTCTCTAAAATCATAAGTTTTAAATTAACTGAAAAAAAGTTTTAATTAATAAACTGATTTTTCAAGGTTAATTTTCTTATTTAGACTATAGCTTGGAAAATAATTATTTTAGAAACTTGACATCTGAGACAAAGTTGTAGAAATTAGATTTTAAACAAGATTGTCGTAGACATTAGTGAACCTGTATATAAGAGAAGTGACATCTGAAACACAAAATTCCAATCGAGCAAAAGAACTGTCAAAATCGATTCCAATCGATCCGAGCAATTTGTCGCAGAGCTTTTACCTTTCTTATTGAAAACTCAGCCAAGGAAGGTATTGTGATTGTTGTTCTAGTTCAAACAGATAATTTTTTAGCTGGTCATATGAATTTATGATTAGGTGCAATTTTTTCAATGCTTTGGTGAATCGTGTTTCTAGTTAGGAAACTAACTGATTATTAACGAAATTCAAGTCATTCATACCGTTTATCGCGATCCTTCGGGCATCGAGTTCAATGTTGTTTTGATGGATTGAAGGAGCGTTCACTTTACAGCTTGCACATTGAGCCAGAAAACAGTGCTGGGGATTTTTTTGTCCAATATTTCGGCGATGTTGCCACATATTTTATTTTAAGAGGGATCAGATGTCGCTTCTCTTATATGAAGGTTCACTAGTAGACATCAAAGAGCCAAAACCTTTAATAGAGAAGCTAGAAATTTTATCTCACTTGTAGGAGGATACATCCGAAAAAAGATAGTTTTTTATAATAGAGCTGATTTTACTGATAAACATCTCCGAAGATACCAATATGTGAACCTAAAATGTGAACTAAAAAAGTTATAAGCAACGATAACGTTTTTCGCATTTTTGATCACTGTGCGGTGGCTGAACTTGCCTTCATTCAATTCCTTCAATTCCTCATGCTTTTCTGCAATATTTCAAAAATTTAAGGGAATTGAGAGTAAAACACAGCCATTACTTTTTCCGATGCGTGCGCTAGCTGCATCACTAGATAGGTCTCATTTGTTCCAAAATCATCCAGTCCAAAAATGCTTTTTTCTGAACTAAATGTTGGGCAATTGAGGGTAAATAAAACGGATTTTACTTCAACTTTCGATGCGTGCATTGGTCAATTAGTCTTTATTCGATTTCTCGAAAAATTTTAAGTCCGTACATGCGTTTTTTTAATTAAGTGAAAAATGTAAGGCAATTAAGGCTTAAAATAACCATTAACCATAACCATTAAATAACCGATTCATCGAAGAAAAAAAAAATCAAACAAGAAAGGTCTTTATTTGTTCTAAATTTTCTTGTCTAAATTGGTGTTTTCCTGGATTGTTTACGAAATATTGGAAAATAAGGGGTTAAAAAGGAGCTATATTTTCGTTTGTTAACTTATGCGGCGTCTGGATCTATGTCCAATCGATTCTCATAGATTTGGTTCATGTAGGACGGTAGATATCAAATTTTTTCGTTTCGTTTTATACACTTTTTTCCCCATTGTTCCTACTGTGTGTTCAGGATGAATAATTTCAATATTCAATACAATAAAGGCAAATCGTATTCCACCTTTTTTGAAAAACACAATTTTAATACAACAATTACCTTTTTTATAAAAATTCTGCGAATTGACGATTATAAATTATAAACGTTCCTTGAAATAAGTCATACTTAGAAAAGGAACAGATATTTTAACGTGCGGGAAGCCCTAAGTAAAATTAAATGTTATTTTTTTAATTTATAATGAAATGTATGTTTCTCAACTTTTTATACGCCTTTTATCTAATTTTTCTTGAAAGTTGTGTCTATTATGATTCGCTATTTGTGTTTGTGTCTATTTCAACTCGCGATTAAGTCTCACGTTAAGAAATTCTTCTTAAAGACAGCCAGACTATTCTCCATATCCATATTCTCAAATCGATTGGAATCGAAAATTTCCGGTTCGATGGGGTAGGCTATAGGCTGCCAGGCCAGGTTCAACCCACGCGCTCCTGCTTCTTCCATTGAAGAGAAAGAGAATAAAAATCCGATTTCCTCGGAAGAAGCTTGGAGGTTAATGGAGCGAAACCAGTTGAAGCTCAATCAAATTAGAAGGAAAATCGATGGCCCCGGGCGCTTTCTTCCACACGGTCTGCTCGGCGAGAAACAAATGTCAATTACAGAACTCAACGAGACGTATGCAGTTGGGTTTTTTTTCTTGATAGAATTTTGAGAATGATGGGCGAGTCTTGTTATGATATGATGTTTTCATTTTGATTACAGGGAACGAGGGATGAAGGTTTTTTTTTTGCAAAATAACTATTATTTTAAGGATATCAAAATATTGTTGAATAACTGAATTAATTTGAACAGGTGGCATGTGTTCATAGAGTGATGATATTTTTAAGAACATCTTGCTCCAATTCCAGCATATGCGAGTCATTTTAGTTTCCGTCCCATTTCCGTGGTTCGTTTTCTGGAGCGGATATCTTTTCTGCAACTAATCCGATTGAACGATTATTTTTATCCTTGAAACGGGTGGTCTCCTTTCTTGGCAAAGTTTCTTCCTCCGCAAACAAGTGACCTTGCTTAAGGTTGTGGGAACTGTATCGTATAAAAATTCTATTAGACTGTATCTTTTGCCAATATATAAACAGCAAACTAATGTGTCTCATCTTCGAGTCAGTTCTTTGTGGCAGGATACAGAAGGCAGCAAAAAAGCACAATCATGTTCTTGTGCCATTTTGTGGCGTATTGATGTCATCTGTTTACTTCTGTATCGCGTCTCTTTGGAGCAAAAACACATAAAAAAAAGAAAGAAACACCGACACAAAAACACACCGATTCAAGAAAACCCATCATCTGCCATGTTTTTACCCCAAGATCTTTTATATTTTCCTTTTGCTCTTGTACCAAAACGAAAGCAAATATCTTCATCCGTAACAAATCGTGTGTCTATCTTTGTCGTTGTCGAAAGCTTTCGTGGTCAAAAAATATACCTCCTGGCCAAACGATGTCCAAGTGCCACGGAAAGGTTGGTGTTGTATCTGTTCATAAATTCTCAGATCCTCCCCCCTGAAAAGCGCCCCACAATTTCTGTAAAGCCCGAGCATTGTCTGTCCTCCATCCTCAAACATCATTCTCAGATCCTCAGTAGACATCTTGTTGCTTCAGAGCAAATCTTCCCTTCATTTATCCACCCACCCATCATCAACAGCTCACCGTTACGTTTTGAACCTTCTTAAACGGACCCTCACTTGACGGCTGGCGTTTGCAATCTTTACTAAGCCTGCCTCAAGTTGCTATAAAAAATCGAAATCTAAGTTAGGAAAAAATCCCGGTATCATAACGGTGATTCATAAAATCCGGAAACTTATTTTGTTTGTGTTTGTTTTCGTTTTATTGTTTTTTATTGTATAAATGGCGCACAGTGGTTTGTTTGTTGACTAAAAATAAGACAATTTATTCTTACCAGGACACTCCATATGGAATCACTTGGAAAAAATGTCTGTCAATTTACTTAAAATGCTTTCCTTTTTTTCGAAATATTCTTGGAACCAGAAAAATGTACAAATTCTCTCGTGGGCCTTCATTACGTCGTATGAAACATCTAATAGTTCACCGAAAACTACTACAAAAGCTATCAAAACAATTTTCAAATTTGTATTTCACATAAAGAATATGCTATCTATGCTACAAATATCCTAAATGGAAAGAAGTTGCGTCTAGATAATGTCAGTTTTTGTATTTGTTTTTTTCGAAATAAAACGAAATAATCATTTAAATTAGTTCATAATCATCCATGAAAATGGTCAAGTAAGTGCAGTTGAAGCTCCTGATTAAGAAAAAGTAATCAATACACTTTTTTTTTATACAAAACCACATTCTTTAATTGGCATTTCAGTGAACAGAGTTAACAATTATCAATTGATGTTTATTCTTCCACATAAGAATGTAGTAAGCCGGTTGGATAAAAATCATGACAATCAGTTGAACACTCAATAACTTCCAGCTAGACCTTATTAGTGCTGAATTTTTCTTCATTTTTGCACGTTTTAGCTTCAAGGTGACATTGCGTTCATGAGTAAAATAAGAAAAACAAAATTGCAATCTTAATAGGACCAAGTAAATTCATAACATAGTTAAATAGATGCCTTACAACACAATCAAAGTGAAATTGGAAATCAATTTCGTGTTAAAACGTGTTTGAAATTTCTGCCATTCTCATATAAATTTTTGATACAATTGTTCGTGTGACGTCACAAAAAAAATTCAATATTGCTCTCGCCACTACCATTTTTAAATATTCCTTGAACTATCACTTATTCTTGTTCCCAAAAACTTCAAACATTAAATTTTTAAGCTCATTTATATTTAAATTTCTCCAAAAAATAAGTTATTATTACAAAACTTTAAAAACTGATTTTAAATAAAAAAAAACTTTGACATAAATATTGAATTTTGAAGAAAATTTGACAACTGGCAGTAACAATCATCTAGAAATAGTTGTAAAAAAACTGACAAAACTCTAGCAAATAAATAAAAGCACGGTGATAAAAATGTATTCTCTATGATAATTTATATCGAAGACAGAATGTTGTTTTGAGTTAAGTGAACATGTTTACCATTTTACAACATTTTGTTTGTTTCCTGGAAAAACTTTAAAATTGATTTTCTATTTCGATTTTTATATGTTCTAGAAATGTGACGAGTCCTTCTTAATAGTAGCAAATAACTATTTGATTTAAAAAAAAAACATGTTTTTTGTCTGTGTTTGTCACATTCATTTTGGCGGTCTCTAGTGAGCATTCTCACAGATTCCTAGAAAATGTTCTGTACTGCTTTAATTTAAATTTAAAATTTTATTTAAAATCAGAATTTAAAGAACGCTGTGACAACCAACGGTGATTTTTTTAAAGAAAATGCTATCTTTACATGCACTCTTCAAAGTTGAAAATCGATGTTGAAAGAAAACAATTTTCATGGAAACGCATAAAAAACTATATTTCTTTCAAAATACGAAAAATGCGTTTCCCGCAGGCAAAAAAAAGTTTATCTAGTCCCCCCGATCGTTTTTTTTCTGAATTGTGCGTTGAATAGGGGAGAATCTCCTCTATAAAGTGACAAATTTTCGAAGATTTCGATTTTTCATTTCTTGAAATTGTTCAAAAAACATCGTGATATAAATTAATTTAAAAAAGATCTTCCGAAATCTTTCACATAAGTGAACATTTTTGAAACTTTTGGTGGACTGAATATTTCCAGATATTGAAAAGCGAATTTTGCATCAGAATGTTCTTTAAATATTATGACAGCACATATATCAATTTTTAACCAAGACTTTTCACGAAAGGAAGTAGATATCGAATATTTTATGTTTTGATTTTAATATTGAAGCATAAATTGTTCAAATTATGTTTTACTATGTGTTAAACTCTACTTCAGGATGTACAAATGATGAATGTTGAAAAATTTCCAATTTTCAGACAAAGTAGGAAAAATCTATATCTGACAATCTTAATATTTCGAAAAATTGTTGATGCCTTCTTTTTCTCTAGAATCCTAAAAAAAGCCTTAAAGTGGCGAAAAAATACTACTGTACACCAAAAACTTTTAAGAAATACAGCAAAAAAATCATGCAGGTATAAAAAATGTAACGATATCAACCCATTTAGAACCACCTGTAAAGAAATCTAAGCCACGAAACACCTAAATAAGGCATTATGTGTCTCAGAAACTACTGGACAAAATTTTACAAATTAACCCTTTAATGCATAGTGTTGTTAAAAACAACACTAACTTAAATTCAAATATCTCGGAAACACGTAAATATTTTTGAGTCATATATTTACAAAAAATATTCTACAGATGAAACAAATTCATCTTATTTTTATTACGATATTTCTATGTTCACGTGAGATATCGAAGAAAATAATTGAAAAGTTGCAAAAATGACATTAATTTAAAAAAAAGGAGTTTTTCTAAAATTGCTATTATTTCTTCAAATTTGGTAATTCCAACAAATTGTTCAATCTGGATCAATCCTAAACATTTTGCTGCATCCAATGAACAATGTTTGGAAGAATTTTTAAAAATGGTTTTGAAATAATTCAACAATTCCAAAAATTATTTGCCAACTTTGATGGGCCATAACTTTTTATAAAACTCAAATCTAAGACTTCAAACTTTTCAGTTGTGTTATTTGAATTAAAATGACATTGATTTACTGATTCGTTTGCCGCCGACTGAACATTTCTGATTGAAAATGTTTAAAACCAAAATTCAATCTCTATTTTTTCTCATAAGAGGTTTAAAGTTTTGATAAGAGGCTCATGTTATACTTTACCTAAATTTGATTAAAAGTATGAATCCAAAATTTTACTGTGAATTCATTTTTTAAACAATTCCTAACTTGAAAATTTTGAATGGGGCTGAAATCGGGAGAGCAGTCTTAATGATTCTCCAGAAATATAATAGTTTATTTGAAAACATTCAAATCAGGGCATGAATCTACTCATATTTAGCTAAATTGAAGAATCAACTCCATTTTATTTAACTTCAAAAATCAACTTTAAGAATACTTTTAAAAGGCATTTTATGTGATATGAATGCAAGAAAATACATTTAAAAAAAACTTTTATTTAAATACAAAATGAATTACAAAATTCATTCTTTTCTTTTTAAATCGAATATATGAAATTATAAGATATTTGAAAAATTAAAACTTACTCAAATCAGGGAAAGTACGTTTAAAAAAAACTAATTACGATAAAAATAAAATCAAATTTATAAATAAATCTCGACATATGCGTTTAAGTGTTCATTTGAGGTCCTTGGAGCCAAAGGGGTATAAGTGCTTAAAAGCTAATTACGAGGAAACACGCTTTTAAGTTTTTGTGTTTGGTCATTTTCCATACATTTTTCAAAAAGTTGCTTTTTTCTTTCGAGCGTAAAAGTATGTAAATAAAATTCTAAAAATCTGAAAAAACCACAAAATATACTATGAAATATGAAGAATCGTTTGGCATTATTAACTCAAAATCGAACATTTTGTCACTTATACCCCTTTGGCTCTGAGGGCCTCATTTGAGTTTGAATGATATTTTAAAACATAACGCCAATCAATATTCACAAAACTCTTACATGAATATGGACAAGGGACTGGACTTCATTTTGAACAAAACAGAACTTAACAAAGTTGTTAATAAAAAATGAAGAATATAAAATACCTACTTTTCATCCAGATATTTAAGGAAGAAAATTCATTTTTCTACCACCTTGCTTTCAATTCATTCGAAATAATATTTAAACTTTGAGTCACATATTTATTAACGCAGTCACTTTTGTTTTTGAAATGTTCGAATGCCCCATATGTAATTAAATCGAGTTATCAGCTGGAAAAAAATGTACTTTCACTACTATATTTTAACGAAACATATTTATCAGAAGAATATTTTTCGAAACGTCGAAACTAATAGGTGAAATATTTTATTCATAACGTTTATGTTTAAATCTAATCTAATGTTCGGAGTTTGTCTTGATACATCTTCTAACCTAAAAATTATCACATTTTAAAAGGTGATGAAAGTTTTAGAAAAACATGAGATGTCAAAGACAGGAAGAACCTAAGCTGTTAATATCATGAATTTTTCGAAAAAGTCTTAACGGTTCCCGTCGGTGAGCCGTTGAAAATGTCTTATTCGAAAAATTCATGATATTCACGGCTTATGTTTTTTCTGTCTTTGATATCTCATGTGCCTTGAACACTTACCATCACCTTTGAAAGTTCATTTATGTATAATTATGCCAAAAAAGGCCTGAGACGAAGAACAAGTGAATGAGACTGAATATGAGAAAGTAAATTATTTTCCAAATATCAGTAATCAATTTAACATAAAAAAGTAGAAAGCTACGTTATGCAGCTTCTAAACTAATGCTTCCAGATATCCTAAAAAAACTACAATAATGATATTTCAAAACATCTGTTGAAATTGAATCACATTGAATCAAAAATGTTCAATAATGTGTATCAGAAACGTTGTGAAAAGAAACCAACCCGAGATCGACAAAAATCAGGAAGTCTTTTGAAATAAGCTTTTTGCCCGCGTTGCTTTTCTCAGAAAAGCAGGCTGAGGCTCTGACCAAAATCCTAATTTTTTGTAATTGTTATAATAATTATGTTTCAAGTTTAATAAAAAGTTCAAAAGACTATGGAAACATAAGTTTCCATATCAATGGATATAATTGTGTATTCAAAATTCAGTGTTTTTGAATTCAATAGAGATGACTCTTTTTTTTCTTTATTACAGACACTTTCAGCGATTTCAGCCTTTGTCTGGTTCTTTTCTGTTTGACTCTTATTTGACTCATTAAGGGACTCTAGGGACTTAGTTTCAAGATGCTTAAAAAAGTTTTATTGTCAAACCTTGAAGTCCAAATCATCAACTCGGGTTCAACAATTTTGAGTTCCAAAAAAGCTCATGTTTAGTTCATAAATAACAAAACTAAAATATTATGAATTTAAAAACACTACCTATTATAACAAAATTATAGTTTAGATCAGATTGCTCAATAAAAATGGAACAATTGTCCTTCTTATCTTCCGCAACTATTATTATTTCAAAATAAAGTTATCAATATAAAAATGAAGGATTGATTATTTGAATCCAAAATTGTTCAACTTCTTTCCAGTTATTCTAGTTATAGAATGTAAGAAATTTTTCGACATTGAATTTGAAAACTTTAAATTTTGAAATATCTTGATCAAGTGATTCCATATGAAGTTTCCTCCTTCTCAATATTTATGAATCAATTCTGGAAATGTTATTGCCCTTAGAGATTTCAAATTTATTTATCCAGATAATTGCTGCGTTATTTTTTCAATCCATTTTTATCTTGTTTTCTTGATTTTTAAAATTCAGCAGATTAAATCAAATCCCAGTATTCTCCCACCAAGACAAATTTCACTTTTCATCTCATTCTTCACCATCTTCCACTTATCCCACCGTCAATTGTTCCCAGTCATTTTCGTCATTTTTGAACCCTACTGCTCGATTCTTCCCTCCATTTCGTCAAAATGGCTCAAGAATGCGAAATAGTTCCCATTTTGGACCCCAAATGTTATGATTCTGTCTGTGTGTGCCCGTTTGATTTTTATGGTGTCCTTTTTATCTGCCCGGAATCGGTTGACATGTTTTATGATTTCCACTCCCTGCTTTTGTGATATTTTTTCTCTTTGGTCTTTTTCTTTGTAAGTAAACTCGTTTCCGCCCCCAATCGCAACTTCCCCTTTTCGGGAGTTTCACTTTGCCAGAGATCATTTAATCTAAGTGTGGTCATTTGTGTGGATGCTTGTCTGTGGTTATGTTTCTTTCTCTATTGGTGTATTTAATTTTTATTATTCTCTTGATGTTCCTCCATCTTTTATTCGGATATCAACTGCATCTTGCATCTCAACATTATTTGATGGTTTATGCTCCACTTTGAATAATTTTCTGAGTCAATGTTTCAAACTCCCTCGATTAAAACGTCATCGTGTGGAATGCCAGTAACAATTGAGTGAATGTATCTCTCCATCTTTAAAATTCAATGAAAATATAAATTCTTTTTTTAGGACAGATTATAACAGTTATTTATCTTTAAAGTTTCTTTTTAAAAATATCGTATATTTTATCAATCATCAACATTCTCTTATTAAAATTTATATGAATTGCATCTTGTTTAAGTAAATAATAATCTTTATGATAAAGCATGCTTAAAAGTATCACTATCTGAACATTATTTCGAATCATAAATTTCAGGGAATAATCGTAAATAAATACGCTATATTATCGTAACTTATGATATGTATTTGTGTATAGTTTTAAAGTTGGCATCGCAAAACTATAACAGCGATTCTAATGAAAAATAAATGAACAGTTGAAAAGTTATTCTGCGCATAATCACTGCCTAATTACCAAAGAATATTTGAATTTATTTATGCAGATTTATTTGAAAAAAAAAAAATGAAAATTAAGCCATTCAGACTGGCGAATAGCATCTGTTTTTTTTTTATTTGATCAACATACTTCAATGTGATGGTGCACTGAAGGCTAATGGCCAGGTGGCTCAAGTGACATGGCGACCGTCATAAATTGTTATACGTTTTTTTTTTAAGACATCTTTAGAAGAAGTTTAACTACCAACTTTGGCCCAATAACATTCAAAGCTTGGCAATCAGGGCAAACTTTAGAACTTGACTGTTGAAGCTTATAAAATGAACAAACTTTTTCCCGACAAATTTTCCGTAAAGCTCATAGAAGAGGAAAACAATAATCGCAGTAGTAATGAAGCAGCAAAAGCGTGAGAGGAAAATTGCGCTAAGCTGAGCTGGATGAATCAGTGGTTCCAAACATGTGTTGTGCTGCGAGCTGTTTATCCGGTATATTGAATATCGTCGTTTTACGATTGAATGACTCTGCCTCCGATAGGGATTGTCGATGTGTTAGAAAATATTTGTGGATATCTATGAGTAACGTTCTCCTTGGAAGTTTCTCTTGGGGTGTGCGGGAGAGAATTCTTGCACTTTATGAGAGAAAGATCACTTCTGAAAAGAGTGAGACACTATTTTTTGGGAATCTCAAAAAATATCTTACATGGCGACCGTCAAAATTATTTAATTCAATTTCAGATTTCCAAGTTCAGTTGTAGCAGATCAAATTATACGCAAAAATTCTTGTTCGAGTTAAACAAAAGTTTATGGAGTCCATTACTAAGCCATATTGAAGATCATCGTAATACGATTGAATAACTCCCATTCCGATAGGACTTTTCGAAATCTGCTCTCCAGAAGCTGCTCTTAGGCTGTTCGTGAGAGAATTTTGGCGCTTAATGAGAGGAAGAGCACTCTTTAAGAGGAAGAGAAACTAAACAACGAGGATCTCCAACATAATATTTACATGGCGACCGTCAGAATTTTCAAATAACACTTTTTTTTCTCTTTATTTTAAGAGATTTTCAGCCTTTGGCTGGTTCGTCTGTGATAACACTTTTGATTCCCCTGGAAGATGAAATTAAACACTTCAGTTCCTGTTTAGTATCTATGAGTTTTCATTTTGTGAGAAATGTTTTCAAATTGTCTCTTCGACAAGTCCCCAAGAAAGATCCACCAGTTTTGACGCAGGATGCTAGTAAATACTGAATGGATCCGAATCACGCTCGATTGAAGCCAACACCGCGATTCAGGATATTCAATTTCAAATCCCCGGAGCTATTCCTCCCATTTGGATGGCTGAAGCTCAATCGGTTTCTGTATTCCTACAACCTAACTAAGTTAGCGGGAGATTTGAAGGGGGGCCACGGATTATGTTGCTACTTCCCGTCCTTGGTTTGTAAATAGTAACATATATAGTAGTAAAATGTATACATTTTGTCCATCATATAAACATAGTTATGGGCACCATTTAAGGTACCGAATCGCACCCGCGATGGATGGATGTTTTCATTCGGTGGTGTTTGTTATTTGGCGCTATGATTGAATTATTGAAACCTTCCTCCCTATCTTTCGTAGCCGCAGCTAAACTTGTTTTCGAGTTGCCTTTATAGGAACATTGTTTTGCTGCGCTGCCGCACCACGCCGTATGGCATAATAAATGCAAATCAGCCACGGATGGAAGCGGATGGTGTGTACATTGGATCGGAAAATTGTTTGCTCATCAGGCCCCCAAGTTAGTGGAAAAACATTTTCCTGTAACTCGAGCATTGGGATAAACATTTGAATATTGAAGTTAGATGATTAGACCTTAATTAATAATACACGGTCGGCGATGGGATTCCAGTGAAAAAAACAACGCCGTGATTGATTTTATTAAATGAACATCAATATTTTTCCAATTCAATTGATTTAAACTTCACTGAAAAAAGTTTAGTTACTAGAGAAAATGGAGAGAATGACAAAAATGACAAAATAACAAAATTAACAAAAATGACAAAAATGACAAAATTGACAAAAATGGCAAAAATGACAAAAATTACAAAAATGACAAAAATGACAAAAATGACAAAAATGACAAAAATGACAAAAATGACAAAAATGACAAAAATGACAAAAATGACAAAAATGACAAAATGACAAAAATGACAAACATGACAAAAATGACAAAAATGACAAAAATGACAAAAATGACAAAAATGACAAAAATGACAAAAATGACAAAAATGACAAAAATGACAAAAATGACAAAAATTTAAAAAAAATACAGAAATAACTGAAAATTCAAAAAACTAACAGAAAATTTTAAAACTTTACACAAAATTACAGAAAATTACCTTAAATTACCAAAAATTAGAAAAAAATTACAAAGTAAATCAGAAAATAAAAACAAAAATTCGAAAAATTGCAGAAAATTTTAGAATATTTCTGAAATATGAGAACATTTTAGAAAATTTTTGGGAATCACGGAAATCTTTAAGAAAATGCAGATATTTAAAAAAAATTACTTTTCATTACAGAATTTACAGAAAATAACAAAATTTTTGGAAATTACAGAAAATAACAGCAAAGACTAAAAAATTATAACACATTATCGGAAATATTTTAAAATCAAAGAAAACAACAAGAATAAACATAAAATTTCAAAAATTAAAAAAAAATACAAAAAAATTCAAAAAATAACTGAAAACATCGGAAAATTTCAGAAAATTTCAAAAAAATTTGGAAATTACAGAAATTTCTTGAAAGTTGCAAAAATAACAAAAAAATTGATAAAAAATAACAGATTGTTGAAAATTACTAAAAAGTACCAAAAATAACATAAAATTTATGGATTTTAAAAAATCCTTCAGAAAACAATAAAAAAAAAGAAAATCGTAGAAAATAACACAAAGAAAATGAAAAAACTATCGGAAAAAAAATTCAAGAGAACAACAATCAAAATAAAAAAAATATATAAAAAATTTCAAAAAAAATTGAAAATTACAGAAAATAACAGAGACTTACAAAATTTATTGACTTAAAAACAAGAAAGAATTAGAGAAGTTTACAGAAATAACCAAAAATTTCAGAATTTTTCTTAAACCAACAGAAATAAATAGAAATATCAGAATATTCCAGAAAATTTTGCGATATCACAGAAAACTATTATTATTATATTACAAAAATTACCTGTCTTTTACAGAAAATTACAGAAACATACAAAAATTTCTGGAAAATACAGATAATTACAGAAAAGAACAGAAAATTACAAAAAAATACCAGAAATTATTGAAAATTATAGAAAATTACAAAAACCTACAGAAAGTTTCGAAGAGGTTAAGACATAACACAGAAATCACAAAATACCTAAACTTTTTTTTTCAGAAAATTCAGAAATTTTCCAAATAACATTTTTTTTTTTTGAAAATTGCGAAATCTACTATCAAAAATGAAAATAACAACAATAACAAATGGAAATTACATAAAATTTATAAAATGATATAATATTACAGAAAATTAAAAAAATTAAAGAAACTTTCAAAAATAAAATTAAAAAAAACAAAGAAAACTGGAGCAAATTACAAAAAAATAACAGAAAATGTCAAGAAATAACGAAAAATAAAATTTAAAAAAAATCACTTACACAAATTACAGAAAATTGAAAACTTTAATAGAAAATTGCAAAATATTTTGAAAAATTACAGAAAATAACAGAGAATATCAAAAAATTACAGAAAACCTGAAGAAATATAGAATGATTAAAATAAAATTTCTGAAATAACAAAAAAAAAATCAGAAAATTACAATATTTAAAAAAAAATTAAAAAACATACGAATAATTAAGAGAAAATTAAAGAAAATAATAGAAACTTACAGAAAATAACAGAAAACTTCTGAAATTTACAGGAATTCAAAGAAAACTATGAAGATTTACAGAAAATTACAGATAGTCATAGCATATTACAGGAAATTTCAGAAAATAACTGAAAATTACAGAATATTTAAGAAATTCACATAAACTATCAGAAAAATACAGAAAATTACAGAAAATTACAGAAAATTACAGAAAATTACAGAAAATTACAGAAAATTACAGAAAATTACAGAAAATTACACCAAATTACACAAAATTACACCAAATTACACAAAATTACACAAAATTACAAAAAATTAGAGAATATTACAGAAAATTACAGAAAATTTCAGAAAACTACAGAAAAATACAGAAAAAATTACAGAAAATTGCAGAAAATTACACAAAATAACACAAAATTACAGTGAATAACAAAAAATTTCAGGAAATTACAGAAAATTACAGAAAATACCAGAAAATAACAGAAAATTACAGAAAATTACAGAAAGTTACAGAAAATTACAGAAAATTACAGAAAATTACAGAAAATTACAGAAAATTACAGAAAATTACAGAAAATTACAGAAAATTACAGAAAATTACAGAAAATTACAGAAAATTACAGAAAATTACAGAAAATTACAGAAAATTACAGAAAATTACAGAAAATTACAGAAAATTACAGAAAATTACAGAAAATTACAGAAAATTACAGAAAATTACAGAAAATTACAGAAAATTACAGAAAATTACAGAAAATTACTGGAAATTACAGAAAATTACAGAAAATAACAGAAATTTATAGAAATTTACAGAAAATTACAGAAAATTACAGAAAACAATAAAAAATTGCTAAAAATTTCAGAAAATTACAGAAAATAACAGAAAATTAATGAAAATTAACATTAAATCACATTAAATTACACAAAATTACAAAAAATTACAGAAAACTACCGGAAATTACTGAATATTGCACTAAATTACAGAAAATTACAAAAAATTACAGTGAATAACAGAAAATTACAGAATATTTAAGAAAATTATAGAAAATTACAGAAAATTACAGAAAATTACAGAAAATTACAGAAAATTACAGAAAATTAAAGAAAATTACAGAAAATTACAGAAAATTACAGAAAATTACAGAAAATTTCAGAAAATAACAGAAAATTACAGAAAATAACAGAAAATTAGAGAAAATTACAGAAAATTACAGAAAATTATAGAAAATTAAAGAAAATTACAAAAAATTACAGAAAATAACAGAAAGTTACAGAAAATTACAAATATTTACAGGAAATAACAAAAAAGCACTGAAAATAACACAAAATTACAGTGAAAAACAGAAAATTACAAAAAATTTCAAAATATTTTAGGATACTGCAGAAAATTATGGAAATATCCGTAAAAATACAGAAAATTACAGAAAACCACATAAAATACAGAAGACTACAGAAATTAAAGAAGTTAACAGAAATTATCAGAAAATTACAGAAAATTACAGAAAATTAAAGAAAATTTAAAAAAATATCAGAAAATTACAGCACATAACAGAAAATTGTACAGAAAAGTACAGAAAACTACAGAAAACTACAGAAAATTACAGAAAATCATAGAAAATTATTGAATATTACAGAAAATTACAGAAAACTACTGAAAATTACAGAAAATAAGAGAAAATTACAGAAAATTATTTAAATTTATAAAACATAAAATAACAAAAAAATTACAGAAAATTTCAGAAAAAAAACGGAAACTTGCAGAAAGTTACAAAACATTAAATAAAACTACAGAAAATAACCAATATAACAAAATATTTCGAAAAATGACAAAAAATTACAAAAAACTTTTTAAAAAAATAACTTCAAATGACAAAATACAACACTAAATTATAGAAAATTACAAGCATTTAATTATTGAAAATCAAAGAAAATTACAAAAATATATCAGAAAATAACAAAAAATGTAGAAACTTTAAAATAACCGAAATTTACAGGAAATAAAAAAAAATGAAAAATTCTAGAATATTTTCAAAAAATCAGATTTTTTTGAAAATTGCAAAAGTAACATAAAATAAAGGAATATGACAGAAAATTGCAGTATGCTTTTCAAAAATTACAGAACATAAAAGAATATTTTAATAAAATTTAGAAAATTATCTAAATTCACAAAAATTTAAAGAAAATAATCGTAAATTCTTAAAAATTTCATGAAAATGATGAAAATGACCTAAATTTCCAAAAAAAAAAAACTAAGAAAATTAAACAAAAATTCAATTTTTTTTTAATTTAAGAAAATTTCGGAAAGTTTCAGTTATTACATATTTTTTAAAAATTTTGAAAATTACATATGATTGTTAAAAACCACAGAAAATTTTAGAAAATTACAAAAAATTAAAGAAATCTAAAGTAACTGAATTAAACTTTAAAAGACATATTTTTTACAAAGTTCTTAGCAAGTTTTTGCAAATTGTTAAAAAAAAATCAAAGAAAATGACAAAAAATAACGAAAAATTTAAAAAAATTCAAGAAAATTACATAAAAATTACTGCAAATCACAAAACAGTATAGAAAATTGCAGAAATATTTGGAAAATTACAGAAAATTTCTTAAAATTACAGTTAATTACAGAAAATGACAGAGTCTTAAAGAAATTCACAGAAATCAACAGAAAGCTGTAAGTAATTAGAGAAATTACATGAATTTAAAAAAAAAATACAGAAATTTACATCAATAACAATTTACAGAAATTAAATACAATTGATAGAAATTTACAGAAATTAAAAGAAATTTACAGAAATTAACAGAAATTTACAGAAATTTACAGAAATTTACAGAAATTTACAGAAATTTACAGAAATTTACAGAAATTTACAGAAATTTACAGAAATTTACAGAAATTTACAGAAATTTACAGAAATTTACAGAATTTTACAGAAATTTACAGAAATTTACAGAAATTTTCAGAAATTTACAGAAATTTACAGAAATGTACAGAAATTTACAGAAACTTGCAGTTCTTCAGATGCAGATACAGGTACAAAATATTTCAGAAATTTTCAGAAAGTTATAAAATTATTAAGAAAATAACAGAAAAATTCTTAATTTTACAGAAAACAACAGAAAATTACAGCAATTATAGAAAATTACAGAAAACTACAGAAAATTACAGAAAATCAAAGAAAATTACAAAACAAGCCGCAGAATAATACAGAAGGGGAAAAATTACTTCAATTCTCTCTGGTGCCCTGCTACTGTTACGTTAGTTTACATGTTTTGGTTTTTGATAATGATTTTTTCAATTCAATGACATATGAAATCGAGAACGAAATTGAAGGTTGGTGCCTCATTCTTCTGTTGAACTATTGTAAAACTTCCAATCGGTCACGTGTTTCATTAACAATGTTTGGTTGAAATTCACTAGCACAAGAAGGATAACGATGAAAAAAAACCTTTCCTCCATTCATCGAGTACGCTCAAAAAGATAAAACTCTGTGACCAATGGGGATTGGTGGTGCCAGTGTGTTGGGTTACCACTGTATGATTGGAAATTCAATATTTACTCTCCTCAGCATTGCATTGATGAAAGTGAATCAAGGAGGGGAGGGTCGGACATGTATGTGGTTTCGATTGCTCAGTTTTCGAAGCAAATCTAGTTGCATCCGATAAGCGAACAAACAGCAACTACCGAATTGCAGTTTTAAATAAATAAAAAAAACACTGTCAGTGACAGTTAGGTTCATAAAAAGGGTAAAATGCGTGATGTTATTGTTCTTTTTTTCCAAAGACGAAATTTAAACAAAATCAGTGTTTTTGAAAAAAATAAAAAAGATATTTCTTTGGCAAATTTCTGCTTAATTCAAAAATAGTCACTTTACCTTAAAATCTCTTAAAAATAAAGTACAAATCCATAAAAACCGAATCCAAATGGAGCTGAGTTAAATCGATAACCGTGGTCTATCAATGTTTAGAAACGGGTCATCCCCTGGAAACAAAAAAAAATCGGAATGAGAAAAAATGAAAAGAGCACCGTTCAATGATTGGAATGTGAATGCCGAGAATCCACCGCCCGAAACAATTTGATTGATTTATTCAACAAACCGGAATTTTCCGTTGATTAGTTTTTGTTTTGTATCGTTTCTAGTCAGTTGAAATGTATTTGGTTTGGCTCTTTGACAGTGGAAAAGCCAAAAATATTGAAGAGATCTTGGTTCCTTTGTAAGTAATCAAATTTAAACCAAAATTGGTGGAATACAATTTTGTTTGGGGAAAATTTTGTTTGAACAATTTTATTGAAGTCTTGTTAGATAGATTCAAACCTTGAAAGAAATTTTCATTTTTCTTTCTGTGATCTTAACTTACGTCAAAGTTTGTTACATGAATTTTGCTTTCCACCATAAACTTAATGTTGTAAGCCAGCACATTTTCCATAAATTACTGATTACATTGTTTGATTTCTGATAACCTCGTTATATGTTATAACCAAATCAAATTCCCGAAATCATCCATAAAGTTGGTTGATCATTCCGGAGATAAAGTTACTCCTTCTTATCAGTCACCTAATCCGGAAGAAGTCTTCTTCCGGAAGCACTCGCAGTCGACTGACATTTATTTCCACAAAAGTGCGCCACATCAACGTTTTCCCGTTCTTTTCCCCGAAATACTCGCCCCCAAATTCTTCACTCAACTTTTCACAACTTCCAAAGAGACAATCTCCGGGATGATGAATTCGTTGCTCGTGACAATGAATCCTCTGGAGGAAAGGCCCGGCCATTTGCAGCGAGGAAAATGCCGGAAGGAGAAAAAAGAGAAAAGCTCAAACCACCCCAACCTGTAGCCAATTATTTCGAGTACACGCGAAAAGTTGCTTGTTTAATTGAATTCGTTTGCCTTGGAGGGATTTTTATGGCACACACGAACGGAACGGCATGTACTTTTTGTCTTGTGTAATTTCATCAGCTAGAAAGTTTCCATACTCCGGGGAGCAAATCTGCCGCCTTTTTTGGTTTTCCCTCCAAAACATGTGGTAGAGCAGTGGCTTCCTTGGTTTGTCATTTCCGCTTGAAAAATTTCCCAAAACATTCAAAATTCGGTTGAAATTGATTTGCTAATAGTATTGAAAATTTTCAGTGAAAAAAATTGAACCAAATTAGAAACCTCTACCATATTCGCTTTTCCGAAGCCGTAACGTGTGAAAAATGGGAACATTTCGATAGCTACCTTCATACCTGTGAATAAGTGAATACGTGATTCACGAAATGTTTGCTCGTACAGTTCTGGTTGTAATCCCAAGGTGCTAACTGCCTACGTGTTCCGGTGCAATGTTTAGCGCCATGTTTGATATGTAAAGGCGAAATTTTTTTATAGAATGAGCAACTCTTGCAAAGTATATAAATGCATTAATTTTAGCTTGGAAATTTAAACCAGGAAATAAGTGATTTTTTTGTTGTGATATACAGAGTAATGAATAAAATTTGTATCGGAAAACTGATGATTATAGTATCTACAATCTTGTTAAGTCAGGTATTATAGTCAGGTTACAATCGTGATAAATATTACTTGGATTGTCCATTAGACATATTGGCAACACTTCACTGATAATTTCCAATCTATTCAACTGGCAACAACTCCAGTGAACACTACGAATTCTCTCTTCGTCGATTCTTAAACAATAGCGAATAGACATTCTATATCATTAACTACTCTCTGTTGTTGTTTGCATTTAACACGCGGTTTGTCAGCAGTGATGTTACACATACTAATTTACCGGTATTTATACCTATTTTTGACGAAAATTTCGATCAAGAATCGGTTTATACCGAATACCGATTTTTGGAAAAACATGGTTCAAATATTTTTTTGATAAATTCTTGCAAACATAAAAATCATTTCCAGAATGTATCTGTCTTAAACTATCGTTTTTCCAACAAGTCTCAGCGTAGTCGATAGCATCTTTGTCATCTATGCCAACTGTCTTGAGATCGAATTTTGTTCATCGAATAATATTGTAGAGTAAAGATTATAACAGTTTAGGACGTGAAAAGATCATATCTGTAAGTTGTTAGTTTAAAACTTAGGAACCAAGAACACAAGTCAACAAAATTAGAAATATATTGATATTAAAAATTTTGAAACGCTTATTCTAAATACTCATTTAGTTTTTTATGTCTGTTCTTGTTTTCGAGATAACTTTTGCTAATAGGTAAAAAATCATTAAATAAATCCGAGCACTTTTTTGGCAAATCTTAAACACATTACAAATATTTTGAAATTAAGGTTTTCACTCAATAATCAACATTCTTGAAGACCGTTTTATTTTTTTTATTTCTGACAAAAAATAATTGAGGTTTCTTTTGGTCATTTTTTTTTAAAGGAAATATTGACGATATTTAAGAAATTTTTTAACCAAATTAAAATTTTTATATTTTTAAAACCATAAGTCAAATCGTTTCGCAGTCTTGAACAAAGTTGTTGAGTGAGTTTTGATCTCTGATATCAAATGCTCAATGTTTTTCAGGAATGATTTCTGAAAAAGTTGTTATTTTATTTAAAGGGTGTCTCGCATCAAATTGCATTACTTTTTAAATGCTGTAGAAAATAACCTATTTCAGTGATTTTGGCACACTTTTGTATCAAAAAGTCAATTCGTAAAAATACGGTTTACAGTTTTGTTTCCAGCTGCAAAACTACAGATCTTTATCAATAATACCATTTTGGAATTACTGCTCTGTGGTCATCAAATTTGCAAATTTTATCTGAGGCCCTTGGAGCCAAAGGGGTATAAGTGCATGAAAGCTTATTTCGAGTAAACACGCTTTTAAGTTGTAGTTTTTGGCAATTTTCCATACATTTTTCGAATTTTTGTAGTTTGCTTTGAAACGTAAAAGTATGTAGATAGAATTCTAAAAATCTGAAAAAATCACCAAATATAGTTTTCAATATGAAGAATCGTTTGGCATCATTAACTCAAAATCGACTATTTTGTCACTTATACCCCTTTAGCTCTGAGGACCTCATATGATAATGTTAAATTTAAGATAAATACATAACGGCCCAATAATGATGTTAGATTTGAACAAAAAACAAGTTTACCGTGAAATTTTCTATAATGCTCTTTGCTTTTGAATTCTTTTTCTTTGATCAGTTAAAAGTTCAAATTAAGCTGTACAACGGGCATCTGTATTTTTCGACTTTTTATCAATATTGTATTTCAATAAACTTGGTTAAAAAAAACTTTGAAGAAAAATCGGCATTTCAACCGATTTTTTGGACTTTCATTGCCCAATCGTTCGGTCGTCGCGAGTGTATTTAAACATTTTATAAACTTGAAAAAAAACCATTCAATCCAGGATGCAGATTCCGGTTAAAAATTCTATTTTCGGAGATACAATGCTTAAATAATGATTGCATTTTGTTTAATTAAATTTAAATATTTATGACTTCTTTTTAACATCAATAAAGAACGTTTTTGAGTGATTGATATCAAAGTTTTAAATCTTTGACATAATTTTTTCGAATAACTGCTAAACGTTTGGACATATGGTTTGTAAGAAATCGATTAAACTTTTGTGATGAAAAATTCTATTAAGTTTTGTCAAAACGCCTGTATTTACAAAACGAGAGAATAAAAAAAAAGTGAATATTTCTGTAACCTTTTTCTTAGAAATACAAATTACTAGCGGATTTTTTGAAAGCTGTGCATTGAATTAATAACTTTATAATAAATGTTCTACAATTTTTCCAAAAGAACTGAATTTTGAAAACCACTTTGAAATAATATACAAAAAATCAACTGTCCTTGATCGTCTAAAACATAAACTGATAGAGTAAAACTAATAAGATGTTTGAATTCTGTGCGCCCAAATAAGTCAAACACTATTCTGGAAACATATTTATTTCGTTGTCTTGTGTGTCAGTCGATGAACAGAAAACCAAATGCAATGATTTTAATCACTGTTTTTCCTCGATACAATTTTGGATTCAAATTCGCTTAAAATCCATTTTTTAAAATAAGAAAATAACAAAGAAAAATTAATTATGAACTGTTAACATATGGATTTTTATTTTTCAGATTGAAGAGTTCAGATTATTTTTAAATCAGATAGTTACATGATTAAAGAATTCTGATTTTTGCAAAAACTCATTTGAAGCTTGCTTAAACCTTCCATAAAAATTCCAAGGTTCTGAAACTAAAACCCATATTGATTTTGATTAAAAGAAAAATTCAACACAAAATCTAGAAAACCTTAAAGTGCTGCATCAATTCTGTAAAAAAAACATTGTCTGTCTATTTTTCATTAAAAAAAAAAGATAATAGAAAATGACAATCTACCAAAACAAATCCCTCCAGAACACTTAATTTGACCTTGAATTTTATTTTTAGAAAACAAGTAATTTGATTCTTGAATAACTTTTACTTTTAACCTTCCCACGCCCTTTTGGGTCAATATGACCCAAAACGATTTTTCAAATCGTTATTACTCTTTTTAAAAAAAAAACCGGTGAGTTTGAAATTTGGAACATATTACTAAAACCACAAAATACACAAACTGCAGAAAAATCAACTTCGGGAGCAAAATAAACTTACACTTTTGCCGTTCAGATTAATGACCCGAGATTTTATGAGCGTTCCCCTGATAACATAGATTTGTATCTTAACCGGTTATCGTTATTTAAGATTAATTGTTCAGTAAATTTTTTCTACATTTTGAATGTATTCAACTTAAATTTATGAAACCTACACGACCGTCTGAATTCTGCCCTATAACGCCGAAAAAATGTTATTTTGATCATTATTCCCATATCTTCTGATTTATTTAGTAGATTGATTTTATTTCATAATTTTTGATATTGTGTAAAATAAACCTTTTCAATCATACATAAATATTTGAGAGTAACTTGACAGTTTTTTCCTGCTACGCGGATAGCCGGTTCTTTTTACTTTTTTAAAGAGGTTAAATTTTTGCTATGCAGCGCTGTATATCATTCGTTACTGAACTGATTTTCAAAATTCAAATTTTAGTTTTATTTTGATAATTTGATTTTCATTTTCATGGAATTTACTTAAGGGTTGCAAGATATCCGGTTTTATCTGGATTTGCCCGGATATTTGATATAAAATTTAGGAAAAGTCCGGCCCAGTTTCCTGGATTTCATTGGAGAAGGTCGGATTTTGTCCGGGTTTTTTTCATTCTCAAATGAAACTTAAAAAACAAATAGTGTCGTTAAATTTTTTCACGCGTCCAAAACTAAATTTTTTGAGCCAGAAAATAATCATAAAAGGATTTTTGAAATCCTAAAATAAAATTTAAAATCTACTGTTAAATTTTAATAAAATATATTTTTTCAAGTTTTTTTTTCTAGATTTTTGATGAATAATTTCTAGGTTTTGACCAAATGTGTCCGAATATTTATTGCCCGGATTTTTGTTTTTTAAAACGAACACAAACACATACAGGATCTCAATGAAACTAATGTTTCCTCGAAGAGATTCCTTTTTCTTAACTCTAAGCGTTCATCTTTCGAGGACATGATGGCTAGCATCTAACAAGCGCTAAAACCACCAATCCACAGAAAATGTACTATGTATGCCGTGACCGGGATTCGATCTCATACCCGCTAGCCTAGAAGACTTGAAGGCTATCCTCTACGCCACGGGCTGCGGCTAACATTTCAGAAATCAGAAATCAATGCCTGGGATTTGCCAGGTTTTTAGATAAAACTAGCCCGGATACGTGCTTGTCCGTGTTTCATGAAAAGCTGTATGCAAAACAAAATAAGACGTAATAATTACATATATTTTATAACAATCTAAAACAAATTCTTCATAGTTGAAAATGATTTCATTCCCGTTCTAGTATGTTAATCAAAATGAGGAATGTAATCGAAAAAAATGCAACACTTTTTTGGTGAATAAATTTTTAATGCATTAATGGAAATTGATAAAAAATTTCAGAAAATCAACCTATAATGTATATGTGCACAAAATTTGATGACAATCTGTCTAGTAGTTTTTGAGATAGCGTCCAATACAGAAGTTCATTGACAAAATTTTTTGGACAGAATCGAGAAAAATCCAGAAAAGTCCCATTGGGAGACCCAAAAACAGCTGGAAATTAACTGTTTGACTAAAGTTCATATGGTATCTCGTTGAGGAAGTCCTAGAAGATCCACTAATGAGCTTCAATTTGAAAAAAGTGAAGATGATTGATTCCATGAATTAAGAGGAATGTGAGAGGTTTTTCCAAGCTCAATCCGAAAACATTATTAGAGGAAGTGGTAAAGTCAAATTTTTCTGGCTCGTTCGCCTAGCTGACTTATAAACAGGCATTATTTTATTTTACAAGGTAGAAAAGCTGTCCACCGGAAAAATAAACAAAATACGATGGTCAAATCGTTTGCAACATATTTGGACAGTTTGTGGGGAGATATTTTGGAAAATATCGTAATGGTAAGCAAAACAAACTCTTTAGCGGTCACCTGGCAAGGAGAAAAAAATAGAAAACTTTAATATCTAGTACTTGAGGAGGCTAACCGTCTGTGGAAACTGCAAATTAATAAGTCTTTCATAACGATTGACACGCGAATGGCTAAAAACACAAAGAAGACTGTTTCCAAATGCGACCGTTTTCTCTGCAAAGCACTTTAATAGGTTCCACAAAGTTTATACTCTGCTTAAATTAGATCTTAAATCATGCTATTACGCAAAGCAGGCAGGTGGTGGAGTGATCAAAAGTTAAATATGTTGTTTTTGTACTGAAGGAGAACAACCGGCTAAATTTGTTATAACTTCAACCAAATTCAAAATTTTGAGTTATTTCGAAGGTCAAGCTTCAGAAAACAGAAAACGTAATAAAAAACAGTCTTGATTTGAATCAAAAATAGTCTTGATTAGGTGGTTCAAATTAAAGTGAAAACATATTTTCACAGAACGCTATCTCAAAAATCACTTGACAAAATATCACACGAATTTGCACATGCCTTAACATTACATTACCAGGTAACTTTGCTGAAAATTTCATTTGCATTCAATATTTTGATATACTCTCGTGATCGGGTATGTAATGAGGAAAACGAAATCAAAATACAAGCCATAACGTTCGAAAAAAAATAAGTCTAAAATTTTGAGAATGGCTCGCGAAGTTAAATAAAATACTAAAGGCTACTTAAAATACAAAAACTTAAAACGACACTAAATACTTATCCTCAATAAATGCATACAACCAACTAATTTTATTTCACTGAAGTTGTTAAATGATCAAAAATTTAAGAAAATAATTTGAAATATTGGCATCGGATCTTAAAAATTTCGAGTAAAACATTGAGAAAATTTGGATTTTTTATGGACCGAAATTTGTTTTGCCAATAAGTGTTATTTTCATTAAATCGCTAATCTTTAACCAATAATCTGAAAAATAAATTTAACGTTTTTTTACAAACATTCTTCACTTTCAATATTATGTTCCCTCTTGTTTTTAATCTATAAACCGTATTTTAAAAATAAGAATTCATACATTTTGGACAAGGAATGAATATTTCGTATTAAAATATTCAAGGAAGGAAATAAATCTTTTATATGTTTTCGATTGCTGCATCAGAAATTTTCAATTGAATTGTTATAGTATTCGGAACATTTATTTTTAATTAGGACTGTGCAATCGCCAATAAGGCAGCAGGCATATTGTGATCAGGATAAATCTTATATCAAATGGATCATCCGTGATATTATTGAATTCAAAATATTGATCAAACCCTTCTGAAATGATTGTAATTTGCTGAATATAATCCAGTCCATTATTTTCACAGAAAAATGTAAGATTCAGCTTAATGAGATAAAAAAACACATCCGGTAGTTTCTCATCAGTTGAACTGAGTACATTTCGTGGCAAGAAACCACAACTGCTTAAAAACGAATGCCAAATTAAACAATACCAACTCATTTGCTTTCCAGGTTTAGACAATTTCTTAAAAACCTCTTCCCAGTTTTTCGATGCAAAGCAATTCTTTACAATCCTCGAAAAGAAAAGATGTAATGATAATTTGTGCCTCGTTTCTTGGCTCTAGTATAAGAGTTGATGAGCCTCTTGTGAATTGCTAGCTGCCAACAACTTTGTGCCAGCCAAAAGTCACGAAGACAGCTCGAAGCCTGCCTACACCGGAGCATAATTGCATTGTTGAATGAAGTCGCCGGAAGTGAGAAGGTTGAAAAGCATTCCGCAGGGAGCTCAAAACCACACTGCATTTCCGCCCGATTTCGAAAAGTTGCTTCATGGACAAATTTTAAAATTATGGTGGGTTGGGAGAAAAAGATTTGTTTTATTTCGACAGTTACATGGATTTGTTCAATTGAAAATAATTTGGAGTCTTAATACATTCTAAATCTATAGTCCAGTTTGTCCAATATACAAACTTTAAATTCTCTATGTTAAGTGCTTATGTTTACAGGAAATTATAAATATCTCGTGAAGCAGTGCATGTTGATATTTTGTATCAAGCTACATATTTTATATTACAACAACTATATATTGAATGCAATATTTAAACACTTTTGACAATAATATTAACTCAATCTACATAAATTATGTTGTGTCTAGTTTTTCTCACTAGTGTTTATGTTTTGAATGTTTCAACTTTGTAGGATATTTTCTCCCGTATATTCAAGCTGTGATTAATAATTGTTGTTGTACTTTTTCCCACATATTTTTTCTCCACAACCAATCACTTGCCAAATAAAAACCAATGAATTTTTGATGAATCTCCAACCTGCTCACCTGAAATCACGACCACGACCAACCCGAATCAACCCGTTTGAAAACCTTCCCCCGGATCATCCACGATTGTTAAATATTTGTGTGCTCGACCATCACCTGCATCAAAAATACACCAAAATGAAACGAAAAATGCAACCCTTGATATCTGCTACTACCCCAAACGACTTCTTTCCCGTACGCGTGTGTGTTGAATCCTCGATGTGCTTAAACACCATAAACACCTCGATAAAAAATGTCTGGATACCCTTCCCCCTTCAAAGATCTAAATTGGAAGTAGCCGAAAAGTTGGCCGCATCTACTGCGTAAGTTTTGAAACCGTAGGCCATTAGAGAAGGCATATGTAGAAAAATAAAACTCTCTTCTGATTAGTTTTTAACAACAATCTTAGATAAAATATAAGTAGCGAAACATTAAAACAAGTAGTGATATTAGATTTTTCGTTGTCCTTCCATAGATAAATAGATTAATTCTTCTAGAAAAAACTTTTGTGCGTAAAAATGCGCTTCTTAAACTTGCTACCCAGATTCCTAACTTTAGCTGATTCTCACTCTAGTTGTTCGTTGCTAGTAGTTTTTTTTGTAAATTTCAACTTCTAAAGTCTTGTTTCAATTTGCCTCGGCGGACAACAACTAGTGTTTCCGGCGATATTGTTGTGTGGATGCAAAAAAAAAACCAAGCGACAGTTCAACTAACTGCTAACAAATTTTCCCTTGATGGTAGCAGCAACAAGCTAAAATTGAACGCTCTGCCAGAGAATCTTACTAGTTTTGCTTCGGTAGCAATCTGAAAGTTGCTGCACAGTGGAACAAAATCGTTCGAGCATTGAATGATAGGTTTTGTAACATCTACTAGAATATAGAAAATAAAATTGAGGAAAATTTTATCAATCTTAATCTCGTTCAACTTCAAAGGATAAAATTTTTCAAACTGGCCCATCCGAAAACTATCTAAGAAAATGATAATTTTCAGAAAATAATGTTTGGGCTCTTGTTTTGATCGATTTTATGTGAAACCATTGAACTTTAACTTTTGCTCGTTATATGGCGACCGTCATTTTTTTAAGTATGCAACGTTATTTTTGCTAAACCATGCCTAGGAAACGTCTAGAATAAAGATAACTTTTGAGGCTATAAAAAAATTCAGTCACAAAATAGATATTTATGCAACATGTTGAATATAGCGGATTTTTCAGCACGATTCGTTAAATTTATACAACGAGGCTTGCTAAGTTCTACAATTACGCTAAGTGCTGATAAAGTCGAGTTTGGATCTCCAGAAGTTAGATTTTTATCCCGAAGAACCAGATTGTATTTTTTACATTTTAGTGCAGAGGTGCAAAAATAAACCTACTTTTTTGCAACTCCGTATTAAGAGCAAGTTCACTGGTGTGTGAAGGAATTAGTAGAAATTTTGACACTTCAAGCACATTTTGAAAATTTTACAGCTTCAATTTTTTTTCAAGATCTGGGGCCGTCGATTTTCTTTACAACACTATGTATATTTGCCGCTGTGTCATGCTGTGATGCAAAAATAGTTGGATTTATATAGGATAAGCCTGATATAGAAACGGTGTTGTAAAGAAATTTCACAGCAGCAGATCTTGAAAATTTTCAAAATGCGCTACAAGTGTCAATATACCTACCACTTTCTTCCAACACGAGTGAACTTGCTTTAAAATGTTTGTTTTTCGTTACAAAGTTAGATTTTGATAAGGCCTTCTTTTTTTACCGAAACTTACAGTGTCGAAAAGTAGAACTTTTATATAGGTACAGTTTTCAAAGTTCTATTTTTCGACACTGATTTGATCACGAAGCATAAACTAAAACTGGTATTTGAGGGTATAAGAGCTTGATTTCAAGGGTATTTCCTGGCATGGCAAAAAGTTGTGTCTTCTAACCCGGCAAGCCTCATCCGACGAATTTACGATTCGTTCTTAAAAAAAAATCCATTTTCACCACTTGCTGCATAAATTACTGTTTCAAGGTTTCCACTTAAGAATCACATCACATTAGAATTTGTACGATATTTAAATCCCATTCAACTTTAGAGAATCGGAGGGAATGACTTCTTTTTCTCGGCTGCCAATAAGTTTAAACAAATCTTTCCTATCGTGAATTAAATCACAACTTGAAATATCTGAGAAAAAAGCATTTTAAAGCGTTTAGGAAATTATTAACCCTTTTAGCCTCTGGTAAAATGTTATAAGTCCTGAACCGACTCAAATTGCATCACGCGAAAACCGCTGTAGATAACAACCCTTTGAATATTCTTTTATGAAAATTTTCATATAGATTGATTGAAATGTATTGTTGATACTAGATTATTAAAATTGTCGATTTTTTTTTAAAGTTGAACTACTTTTTCTCGATACGTTGCAAAGCAACTTGAAATCTTGCAGTTATCGGCGAGTGTTATTTTCAAAAACTATTTGAAACCCTAAGTAGGTATTGAAATGTAGAATAAATATAGTAAAACTTGATGTTCAGTTAGTGATCATGAACACAAACGTGTGGTGATAGTTTTAAATTTAATTTCTTTGCTTCGATCAGGGCATGAAAAAACAACATGGAAACCAAACTTGTTTTTAAAAACTTTTCAAATTATTAATGACATTTCATTTATTTTATGATGAAACTAGCTGATCCCGTACGAACTTCGTTTCGCTTTTAACTTAAAAGCTGATGATATTGTATTTGGTTGGTGATTAGGACGCATTTTCACCAAAAAATTGCTTAAAATACTTAACAGAATTAGCGAGCGACCTATTTGCCTGTCTACCAAACGGAAATTTCAAATAAGAAATTTATTGACCGTCGAATGTACGAATTTTTTTTTCCGGATGCATAACAACGAAATTATCGTCTAAAATATTTTAAAGGTAATATTTACGACCTCTTTTCTGTCGTCTGAGTTAAAATATTAATTCATTTATCAATTGTACGTTTTGTAAAACACCCGTGAATGAATTTTTGACTGAATCTCATGCCTAAATAATAAAACAATTATTGCAAAAACATTAATCAGTAAATGCGAACGACCCCTTTTTCTGTTGTCTAATAGAAAGTTTGTTATCAGAAATCGATTCCTCGTCCTGCGAAACTCACGTGTTTGAGTTTTTGCCTCGATATGATGCCTAACAACGCAATTATTGCAAAAAACAAATTCGAAAATATTAAAACGAACCCTTTTACTGATTCCTTGTCGAAATTTGACATGTGCTGTTAAACTCCCAAATGCAAATTTTCATTATAATCCGATGTATAATCAAGACAATGGGGCTTATTCTGAGAGTCACGTGACGTGATGTGCAAATTATCACATCGTTGTGCCGACTCCAGAAACCACTCTGGGCTAGAAGTTTCAGCTCAATTGTCCTGTGATCGATTTTTGGAGCTCATTCATACTAGCGTTTCTTCTCTGAAACATTTTCTGGAGTCAGGATAAAGAAGTGAAATTTAGTGAGTCACGTCACTCGACTCCCAGTATAACACCCAATAAAGCAAAAAACAGTGAATAGATAATATGGACGACCATTTTTGACAACCCCTGTCTCGAGATTTGAAATCTGAAACAATTGAGCGTCTCTCAAAACTTCTTTGTGGAAATTTTCATCTCAATCCAATGCATAACAACGTCAACTCCATAAAAACATTGACAGTTTATACGGACGACCCTTTTCGCAGAGCTCTGAATTTAAATTAGACTCCTGAAATCAATTACTCATTCCTTGAAATTCCCACGTACCAGGTTTCCATCTTAATCCAATGTATTTAAGCATTAATATCGCAAAAACAATGTTAATATGGACGACCCCTTTGGCCGACCTTTAACCCTGAATTTGAAACCTGGAATTGATTGATCGTTCGTCAAAATACTCTAATGCAATTTTTCATCGAAAACAAATCTTTAATAACGCCAATATCGCGAAAACATTGAGCAGTTGATATGGACGACCCCTTTGGCTGGACCCTTCTACAAAATTTGATAACTGGAATGGATTGTCCGTTCCTTATAATCCTCGTCTGGAAATTTGTATCTCAATACAATGCATACTAACGCAAATATCGTAAAAACTTTAAAAAGTTGATATGGATGACCCCTTTGGCCAACCCCTGACCCTGAATTTAATACCTGAAATCGATTGCTCGTCCCTCAAAACACTCATGTGCAAATTTTCATATCAATCCATTGCATAATAACGTCAATAGAGTTAAAACACTGAACAGTTCATATGGACGACCCCTTTAGCCAACCCCTGACACGAAATTGAATATGTACCTGGAATCAATTTCTCATCTCTAGAAACCCCTATGTGCAATTTCTTGTCACAATGCGACGAGAAATAACGTCAATATCGCGATAACAATATTTGTCTTGTATGGACGATTTCCTTTAGGGGTCATCCAAAAATCTGAAAACATTTTTCATCATTCCTGGTCCTAAGTATCCATGCAAAATTTCAGCTCTCTAGCTCTTAAGATGGCTGATCGTATAGAGGACAAAAAAAAAAAAAAAAAAAAAAAAAAAAAAAAAAAAAAAAAAAAAAAAAAAAAAAAAAAAAAAAAAAAATTTGAATTAGATTAAAGTTTTCATAGAAATTAATGGACCAAACAGTGAAAAACCCTTTGAAAAAAGACCGGTGGAAGTTTCCGAAGTAGTTTTTGGTTAATTTCAGAATGCTGAAGCTTGGTTGGGGGAAGTGATGAGAGTGAATAATACATACTGATAATTTTCGATAATGTGGGGAAGCAGATGGTTTTTTCCCGCTTATACTTGGCCCGTTGCGTAGTGATTACGAGAAAACCTTTTAGTACTTTGTTGAGAAAGGTATGAAAAGTGAAAGATTCGCGTTCGGGAGGCCGAGAAGTACGGTTCGGTTTTTGTGTGTGCTCCGGTCGCGTTTACAAATAGCATTATTTTAATGTTTCGAGTGCCATTCGAAGGTTTATTTTATTAATAGTAAAGTGTCCTTCTGTTTCGCCTGCAAGTTGCTGTTAGGTTTGATTTGATCAGACTCCCGAAAACCAAGAAATTTTGATTTAAAAAAGCGATAATTTTATGAAGAGGCTCTGCCGCCATTCGGCGATATTTTTTTTTCTTCCCCGTTGTGTGTGACCGTTCTTCGGCGTCGCGAATGTGTGGTTGCTTTTGTCGGCTTGCTTTGATTTTCGGATGATCTGAAAATTTCCGAAATTGGGGCGATCTGTTAAGTTAAAGCTAAGGTTAAGTTAAAAATCTCAAGCAAATCATCCAAAGTCTGGGCTAAGTGATGAATTCGTTCCTGGAACAAAAAAGTGTTAACGTGACGCTGTGGAATATGAGCTTGGGTTTAGTCAGAATGTAATGAAAATCTCTAGGAGCACGAGACAAAATAGGTCTCAACATGGACTTGTTGGAACTTTGTTGGTGCACAACAACAAACAAAAAATGGTACAGAAGCAGAAAAACTTGGTGAGGACGTTCTATTTTTTTTTTTTATTTTGCTGAATTTCTCTCTCTTTTACACTACTGCTGACTTTAATATTGATGAGTGGATAATGTTACTGCCCGTTTCCAAGTTCTGGAAACAAGTTCCAATTTTTAGTATATATTCGGGCTCTTTCCAATTATAATGATTTTGCAATACGCTTCACAAAATCCACATGTTTCATTCAGCGGCAGTTAATTTTATTTAATCTGATACACACATTTATAACAAGATCCATAGTTATGCTATACTGAAGTCTGCCAATGCTAAGCTTGATGCGACAGTATCATTTTACTTTTGTGCAGTATATTTGTTGAAACCTTCGATAAAATTATTCTCTACTTTTGTTTAACGAAGTCCCAGGTTGTACCAAGCTACAGAACTCAAAAGGCTACATTGCAGGTTACAAAGCCAATGGAAATACATGATAAGTTGCTTTGTGTTTCAATCATTTACTAAAAAAATTCTGATCATTAACCCCTCATACTACCCAGTAGACGGAAAGATACGAAGGCAAAACAGCTGATCTACAGAAACCAAAACGTTATATTCTATATTCTAAATATTATTTCGGTGAGTATAATGTTGGTAAGTATCGTAATTTCTTAATTCCTTAACAGCATTTAATGTATCAATATTCCATATATACTTTACATATTCAAAATAATTTATGAAGCGTTTGGTAGGGATCTCCACGCTTCATTCCGCCCCTGTATCCTGTATCTTTCGCGGTTTTCATCACATGGTTGGCCTGGCCGTAGTAATATCTGCAATGCATAGCAATATGTAACAGGTAATACGATGAAAAGAAAAATGATAGACGCAAGTCTTCCATTTTCCAGGATGCCTACATGTTTTGGCCATGTTGATGTAAGAAGAAGAAGAAGAAGAAGAAGAAGGAACGTTTTAGTTAAATTTGTATAGTTAAATTGGCGTTGAAAAAATTAGAACAAAACAAAAAAAATCGATGAAAATCGTGAATCTGAATGAAGCCTGAAATTGCCGTATAAATGTTTCGCTAAAGCTTTTCGTATCTGGATCTGCATTTTAGGGCAGTTAACATGGCAACAAATCACCATTTTGTCCTGTTTTTGATCGTTTCCTGATTCAAACATTGACTTGGAGATATCTGAACTTAAGGTGATTACTTTTATAATCAAGGACATGAATCTTCACAATGCACCGGAACTAAAGACCCATCGAAAAATAATGGAGCATTCTGTCGTAAACACTACGAAAATATCTTAAAGAGTTTAATGCTGAAGAAGAAATGAAGAAAAAGTATATTTTTTTGCAGAAAAACCTGCTGCCAAACTTTGAACAATATTAAATAAATGATGTAAGGCTGAAAAGGATATATGTACATCCTTGTTCTCGTTTTCTCCCGAATGACATTCGTTCGAAAGTTTAGAAATTTCGTATTCTTGTTTTCGTTTGATCGAATAACATCAGTTCGATCTACCGTACATAGCTAGTACGAACAAAAAGTAGCATTTCGGTTTTCGATCGAACGTATTTTTACAATCGGTCGTCAAACGCGGGTCTAATGCTGCGAACGGCATGCGTTTAAATGTCCGAAATTTTTTTAAAAAAATAGAGGAAAACGTTAAGTTTGGAAGAAACGAGACTAAAAAAAGCTGGAAACACAATAATTTTCAATTCAGGCCGAATTAATGTAATATTACTTACATTTTTGCTGCAGAAATTTTATTCGATCGATTTTTTTTTGCCACCGGTTAACACACGCAAGCCTACTGCTACAAACTGAAAGCGTTGTGAATTTTAGGAAAGTTGCTATTCAAAATCTATATATATAAAACAGGGAGAGAGACAGCCCATACAGAAATGTGCGAACACGCAAAACTCTTTACTGGATCATCCGATTTGCATGCGATTTTTTTTGTTGTGTTCGTCTTCACGCGAAGAACAACACAACGGAGAGATAAATTCGAAAATGTTTTTGTGGAATTTGAAAATTAATTTTTAGTTTTTATTCGTATCAAATAAAAGTCATGGCACCCAATTTCCATTTTTTTTTTCATTCGAATCACCCAGAGTAGGAAGGCGCCAAAAGCAATCAAGGCTTACTGATGTTCATCCATCTCTCTATAGGAAGTTTTGGCGCCCATTTTCGTTGCAAGTGTACTTTTCACGTGGCACCAGTAAAATGGATCCTTGGATGTGATTTTCCCTATGGGGTTCCGCAACTACAAAGCATAGCAAAGCCTGTTCGAAGAATATTGACAATATTTGTAATTTTTTGCATCAGAATCAAGGCAATTCTAAGATTTTTTTTAGATGTTTGTTCGTTCACCGTTAATTTTATTGAAATGTCATATTCTTATATCAACTCAAGCAATATGGCTGTAAAATTTCCAATAGACTCAAAACAACTTAATGAGATTGAATTGAAACATTTCATTATCAAATCATTTTTTAAGCGTTTTGGTAACACCAATAGAAAGTCATATAACTGGTAAAAGATCACCTTGGTTTATTTTTTGTTGATTTTATCCAGTTAGTTTGAGAATTGAAGGTTATTAATTTTGTGATTCCAAGTAAATTGAATCATTATCATCAAAACGGATTGGAGGATCAGGAAACATTGGAAAATCCACACTACCTTTCATGCTCAGTGGTTAATCGGAACTTTTGAAAATTTAAGCTATATAGGACTTTATCTTGATATTAGATCCAACTCTCAGTTTCAAAAGTCAGAAAAAAAGAATCGTAATCAATAATATCATCAAGTACTAAAAACTTGAAAGAATATAAAAATTAAACTTCAAGTAAAAAGCATGCTACCTAAAATTTCGAATATTTAAGTAAAGAGAAAAATCTGAACCAATGCACAAAAATACAAAAAAAGTTTCGTACCAGATATAAGATAAAAAAACAATCTGTCAAGCATAAGTAAATTAAAGAATATAAACACTTAAATTCGACCAAAAAAAATAAAATCAAGATCAACGAAAATCCAGCTTTTAAATAAATGTTTTAATATAACTGAAATTCCAGATTTAAAAAGCCAAATTAAGAATATTGATTCAAATAAACAATAAAATTCAGAATTAAATTTAACTGTCTGGATTACAGTTTCTTATCTTACGATCATAAACTATAAATTTAAGTAATTTGTGAATATTTTGAATTTTTATTCCAAATACTCAAAATAGATTTGCATTCATTTAGGGTTTGCCTGTTGAGAGAAAAATAATCTAAATTCAAGAAAGTTTAAATTTTTTTTTCTTCTAAATTCTTTAATTCTTAAAGCAATTTGCCAATCCCTTACTGAAAACTGAAAAAAGATAATGATGACACAAATTTCGAAGACATTTTCAAACATTATATTGATTAGAAAAGTGTTGCTGTAAAATGAAATGAATAGTAACTTTTTCTGAATTGTTAAATATTTGTCAAACTCAGCTCTGTACATTCACAATAAGATTCAATTAGCGTATTTAGTGCAAAGTCCGAAAAAAAGACATTTGAAATAATGAAAAAAATTAAATTAATTTTTTATTCATTATTCTTTAAATGTTCCGGGTCCATTTTTTTATTTTTCTATTCTGACGACCATGTTTACAGAAAACTGTAATGTATTTAAATACAGAGGTTAACACAAATCGAAAATACAACTCTATTTATGAGGACTCCAGCAAAAAAAGATCCATTTTCTGTTGAAATCAGTCTTCAACATTTTTAAAATACTTTATCAGATAGGAGTTTTTGAATAGCAATGATGACTAAACTAAATTAAAACTTGATAGATTAAGCGTTCTCAAGTTACCGGAACTGATCATTAGCAGAACTTTATTATACGCTACCTCAACAAGAAAATAAGTACGCTAAACAAAAATTAGCGAACTTATTAGAGCAAACCGTATGAGCGTTTTTGTGTCACGAACTGCCGGTTTTGAAAATAAATTTATGTATGATATTTTCCATTCCATTAGCGGTTTTTTGAATGAACTTAAAATAATGAAATTAGAATAACGAACCATAATTCTGGATTTATTTCTGATACAAAGATATCCACTAGCTTTTATACACTAAAAAGGCAGGCTGACTAAGGAACAGTGCTAAAATATAAAAAAATACTCAAAGATTACAGGCTTAACAAAGTTTGCCGGGTCCGCTAGTAATGATTATAATTTTAATGGCATGTGCGGCGGAATGAAAACTAGAGAGAATTTATTTTATAGAAATTTGAAATATTCAAAATAATAAAATTCATGTCGCTCAATTCAGCGTATTGATTAGTTGGAAACATTAATTAAGAATTGAAAAAAAAAATTTTTTTATTCGAAATTTCGAAAATTAACTTTTTGATTGAGACTTGTCAACAAAAGCATTATTTGGGATTGAACAGCTATAATAATTTAAAATAATGCAATGCGATAATATTTTTAAATTTAGAAAAATCATATAGTTTCCCTGCATCTTACAAAAAAAATTGATCTAGTTTTGTTTTTTTTTTAATATAATAAAACACAACTTTTAAATGTAGTTGAAATATGGTGCTGAACATAATGAAAAGTCTACCTACAGTGAGCGAAACAAGAATAGTACCACTTTTTGTTTTGAATTTTTAAAACATGAGTGATTGAAAATGTCAAAATATTCTTCAACAATTTGCTTGAAAAGAGAAAAATCAAATGAAAGTTTTCCTTTGTTTGGACGAAGCAATTGGCGTTTGCTACAAGGTTCAAAAATATTTCTTAAAATGAACTGTGTAAAAGTAAAAATAATAGTGCTTCTACGAATTACTTGAATGGATAACTGCATTTTAGGAGTCTTCTAGTATTTCAAATGTTTTTGAGGGTTTTTAAGAAATCTAGTCCTAGAGACTAAGGAATTTGACATTTGAGCTAAAATTCTTTATCAAACCGTTTAATTTCTTCATAATTTGAATCCAAAAACTGACCACTTATATAAAAATATCAATATTTTAATCAGTCGAGCAATCTTCATTGAGTATTTAGTCGTAGATGGCAGCACTATCCTGCTGTTATACGGTATTGAGACCCATTTTTGACTATCCGGGATTGATTAAGGTGTGCTGGGTGCTTTTGGTCTAGAAATCAGTTTTTGGTATCGCGTATACGCATGGAAAACCCAAGATCACTGAACCAATCAATAAGAATTGCACCAAGGCCACTAAAAAGTCGATTTTTTGAACCGATATGTTGTACTTTCCAATAAAGTTTGATGGATTAGATGGCTAGCTGTATTATCGGTATGATTTGCAATCGAATCGGATGTTTGGATCCGTTGATCAATTTAATACAAACTGTAGATGCTAATTTTGATGATTTTCAATCATTCATTTTTTAAGAAGCAAAACACATAGTGATACTATTCTTTTTTTGTTCACTCAGATGAAAAACAACAAATCATAAAAGTTTATTATTTGAAAATGTTGAAAAGAATATATTTTTTTTACAAATGTTTCAACAAACTTTTAAATGGTTATTGTAAAGTTGTACTTCTGAAATAATGAATATTTGAATTATAAATAAATTTAAAAAAAAAAGCCAAATGATGAGCCTCAATGGAAATTAGAACCTTGGGTGTTTTTTTCCTTAGATAAATTTTCTCACAAACTTTCCCAGTATAGTCCATATTTCATGACAAAATCTCAGCGTACTCTGCACTATTTCCATTTAAAATTTGGAAAATTGAAAAATATTAAAAAAAAATTAAGACTTTTCATAAAATTTCATAACAATGTTTGTTCCACTGTGCCAGCAGCAGAAATTGTGCGCTCCACTCCAGAGAGTAATAAAACTTTTGACATTCGTTCTGCTGCTTCCGGTTTGAGCTATACTTTCCTCCTGGGACTATCACTTTCAAACAGTAACTTGTCTGCTCCCTTGACTGCTTTTGTCTTCGTTTAGAAGTAGTAACTAAACTATGCCAGAGCACTTCCGGCTGGCTGCTTTCTTCGTTTTATGTTGCTGTGTTTTTGGAAGACAATGTCTTTCATTTTAAGTTTTGTTTTTCATTTTCATTAGAAATGTATCTTCTTGGAATTTAGAAGTAAGCAATCAAGAGATTTTATTTTCAAAATAAATTTATCCTTTTTTTTAATTTCAAATTTCAAATTTCAAATCCTTCTTTTGTCACTCGGAGTTGGAACATCGCGAGGAGGGGGGACAATAAAAATTAATGCGAATAACAAATAAATTGGAATAAATTTCACGAAAGCTTGTATACAACAAAGTTGCACAGAATATCATTGCACAAAGCCCAAAAAACAAGAAATTTTTTATCGAAAAATTCAACATAATCAAGAATACAAAAGGTCCCAAAATTTGTTTTTTGGGTCTTGTAATCTTTTGGATTCTTGAATTTTTTTTCGAATTTAACGATAAATACTTCAAGCTTTATTTATTCCTCCCTTCGGGATTTTGAAAATTTCGAAGGGGGGGGGGGGGGGGGATGACAAAAAAAGAAATTGATATTTGTTCCAGCCTAATCTTACTACAATTATCGAAAACTTGTTTTAAAAATATTCAATCGCAATCAAAAAACATACCTGAAAAAGTGGTTAAGTTTTTTGCATCAAACTTCAACTCATAGTGGTCAAAATACAAATTTAAAGGATAATTTCTAAAAAAATCTCATGAGGATAATTCTTCGAATAACTTAGGTATCACGGATGGATTCGATGATATTTGCTTTGTTTTTGTTGAAACGAAGAATTCGTTAGCAATATTTCGTCAATTTCTTTTCTGTTTCAAACTAAAGTTGAAAATATCTCTTTTTAAATAAATATTGTAAATAAATGCATGACTGAACTTTTCTTAAATGTCTAAGCCATTAAAAAGCATGGAATAAAATTGTTCAGTGATGTAAAATGACAGACAACCAATTGTAATATAGGGAAGAATTATGTAAGTATCTAAAATATCTAACAACGGAACATTAAAGTGGCTATTGTAAATTCGCCATGAATTGTTATGTAGTAAATTCGCAATTTTTGTAGGTACATTTTAAAGCCTTCATAATTATCTACCCGTAGAATATATAGATTTTCTTTAGCAAAAAGTAAACTGTATGTGTATCCTGTAGAAATAATTATTGACTTTCCTAATACCTTTGGAAAAAAAATATATTCTCTACGACTTTAGCAGGTTTTGTGTTTTGTTACTCTTATTTTCCTTTTTATAATACTACTGTCACTGTAGTACATATTACAATATAAGCAAGTAGTAGTAGTAGTATACAATATAGTTTTATTATAGTGAAGAACATTTTAAAAAAATCTACAAGCAGAATTTTTATGTGATTCGCAACGCTTAGTTTTAAAGTAAAACTTTTTTGTTATTTACTTTAAGAATAAGTCAACGACACCCTTTTAAGTTTATTCGAGTTCGAACTGAATTGAGTGCACGATACTTTTCAGTCTTATAAGGAAGCTGGATAAAAGTCTTTTAGTGTAACCGAAGAAAAAATTTAGTTTACTATGAAAATACTAATACTTTTTTTTCATTATATTTAAACTTTGGTGTGCCTGAGTAGTTATGAATTATGTAAATAATTTCTGCAAAATATTCCTTTATGAACGAGGAATCGACAAGTGAAATGATTTCATCGTTCGTAATATGAACTTTTAGTGTCATCATTTGAATGTAAAAAATTACTAAAAGTGGTTGGCGACCATAGCGTAGTGGAAAAAGTTTAAGCCTTCCATGCCTACGGTCATAAGATCAAATTTAACGATATCTTCAAGGAAATATCAAGTTTCACCACTAAAAATTTTCAATTAAGTAGCTGAATTTTAATTAGACAAAATGTCGTTAGATTGAAAAGATGGTAAAATAATCCATTAGAAAAATAGTTTTTTTTCTTGTTGGAATGTTGGAAGAAAGTCATTCAAAAATTTAAAAAAAATCAATATATAAGAAATTGCACATAAGGTCAAAGATTTAAAATTGTTTAAAATAAAATCGAATCGATAAATCGAAATTTTCCGTATGAAAAAATGAAAATTTATAAAAAAAACTAATCTTTATCTTGCACTATATATATTTTTAAATATGATGAATTTACTTATAGTTCAAATCAAATGAATATGACAATTTTTTGAGTTTTAAGTCTTTTCAGTGTTCTAAGAACGACATTTTTTTCAATTCCCTTCAATTAGGTGTAAAAAATAACTCAGAGTTGCATACAAAATCATAAACTTCTGTGATGTAAGCTTAAAAATGGCTTGGCAGCTTGGCATTTAATGAAAACACCTCATTAACTTTCATTTCGCTCCGAGCCAATATTGTCAAACGATTGCTAAAACAAAGCTTTTCGTTTTATTTCTAATGATAAAATAAACATATGTGAAGCTCTTCCAAATTGACAAAATTTTTACTAGGAAAAACAATCAAACAAATGTATAAATATTTTTTTAATTTTATGGTTTTGTAAAATTTTTATTTGAAAAAATTTCAAATTAAAATTTTAACAACAGAACTTTGAACAACAGAATGCTTACAAATTTTTCGATTGGCAATTTCAGTCAAAAATAACTTTGATTCATTAATAGGACGTTTTCATTTTATCCGACGTTTCGGCCTTTTGTATTGGCCTTTTTCTAAGGAGAATTACGTATAACGTAGATCTGGCTATGGGTGTGGGACTGGATGGGAGCTTTTGCTACGTTGGTTATTTTTTTTGCGAAATGGGAATTTACACATTTTAATTTGCGTATCACTTGAAATAGCTGTCTATTATTTTTTAAGTCTTCTCTTAACTGTTTGTTTTTTTTTATTTTTGGAATTAAATGCTTACAAAATACATAATGAGGCTAAATTATTGCTCGCTGAATTTAAGTTCAGGTCCTAAAAATTTAAATATTTTTACTCATGAATTGAAAATTTCTAAAATTTAAATATTTTTCTTTGAATGTGAAGGTTTTTTTATTTGTCTGACCCCTGCAGATTTGAAAAACAAATTTCAAAAATATTTTAGTTTTTTTTTCTAGAACTGCTTTTTATTTTGAATTGGAATCTTGGATAAAATTTCAAACTTTAGTATGGAAAAGTTATTCTTTCTTCTTGGTCCACAAGATTCGCGTTACTTTTGGCTTTCCACTCCTCTTTAGTAAATCTTATATTGAATTTATTTTTTATATAATTTTCCAATTTTCTTAACTGCTTTAAACTTACTTTATCTGATGTTATGTTTTCATTTGTCTGTCAGTGATCTTCTCTTAGGTAAAATAAAGTTGTTTAAGAACATAAATGAAAAACACAATATTAACATAAAAATAAAGATATAGGGGAGGAGCGGGCTATATGTGCCTATTAAGCAGAATACTGACTTAATCAAATATCACATCGAATATGTGTACAAAAACTATATACACGTGTGCAGGCATCTGTTTTCTATACATTGGAGTAATTTTTATGTTAAAATTTTCTTCTGTTTCCAAGAAAACGATTTTATTAAAAGTGTTGTCTAAAATGCCGAACCTCAAACCATGCGGGCTAAATGCGCCTATTTATGTTTTGAACAAAATTTCTGTTTTTTGGGCAATATCTTATATATAAAAATGGAGGCGTTTTCTTTGTAACAACATCACGAATGAATGGTCGTTCGGAATGAAGTGAAATTTGGTATCCGAGGGTTTTTTGGGTCAGAGATGGTTTGTAAAATAGTTTCAAGAATCTCACTTTTTATGAACGGGGGGTCCCCATACAAAATTATCTCTTCACATCTTATATATAAAAATGGAGGCGTTTTCTTTGTAACAACATCACGAATGAATGGTCGTTCGGAATGAAGTGAAATTTGGTATCCGAGGGTTTTTTGGGTCAGAGTTGGTGTGTATAATAGTTTCAAGAATCTCACTTTTTATGAACGGGGGGTCCCCATACAAAATTATCTCTTCACATCTTATATATAAAAATGGAGGCGTTTTCTTTGAAACAACATCACGTATGAATGTCAGTCGGTCGGTCGGAATGAAGTGAAATTTGGTATCCGAGGGTTTTTTGGGTCAGAGTTGGTTTGTATAATAGTTTCAAGAATCTCACTTTTTATGAAAGGGGGGTCCCCATACAAAATTATCTCTCTTCACATCTTATACATAAAAATGAAGGCGTTTTCTTTGTAACAACATCACGTATGAATGGTCGGTCGGAATGAAGTGAAATTTGGTATCCGAGGGTTTTTTGGGTCAGAGATGGTTTGTATAATTGTTTCAAGAATCACACTTTTGATCAAAGGGGGGTCCCCATACAAAGTTATCTCTTCTTCACATCTTATATATAAAAATGGAGGCGTTTTCTTTGTAACAACATCACGAATGAATGGTCGTTCGGAATGAAGTGAAATTTGGTATCCGAGGGTTTTTTGGGTCGGAGATGGTTTGTATAATAGTTTCAAGAATCTCACTTTTTATGAAAGGGGGGTCCCCATACAAAATTATCTCTTCACATCTTCTTATATATAAAAATGGAGGCGTTTTCTTTGTAACAACATAACGAATGAATGGTCGGTCGGAATGAAGTGAAATTTGGTATCCGAGGGTTTTTTGGGTCAGAGATGGTTTGTATAATAGTTTCAAGAATCTCACTTTTTATGAAAGGGGGGTCCCCATACAAAATTATCTCTTTACATCTTATGTATAAAAATAGGAGGCGTTTTCTTTGTAACAACATCACGAATGAATGGTCGTTCGGAATGAAGTGAAATTTGGTATCCGAGGGTTTTTTGGGTCAGAGATCGTTTGTATAATAGTTTCAAGAATCTCACTTTTTATGAAAGGTGTTCGTAATTCAAATTCAACTTTATTTGTTACGATTTCCATAAGAATCTATTCGCGAGCACGATTCAGTTAAGTTAAGTTATTACTTTTTTTTGTTTCGATTATAGTCGTTTTACCATCTTTATGGCATTCGCGACTCTATCAACGTTGCAGTTGGCGGATCGTTACTGAAAAACTATCCGGTACAACTGTGTTCTATGTTTTACTCTTGTGCTTGAACTCGCGGACATCGGCTTAGGAGACAACAGACTTGCCAACTGAGCTATATAACAAGCCCAAACATTTTTTACGATTTATACTTTATAAGGTAAAACGAAGTTTACCGGGTCAGCTAGTTTACGTATAATTTCATTGAAACTGCTAGAAAGGAATAATTTCCGTACGATAAAGCTGAAGTTTCTATGTGTATTATAATTTTATGGAATAAAACAAAAGTTAGGGTTGCCATACTATGGAGGCAGTTCATCCATGAGAAAAACTTTATCAAATCTGTTTTTGGATCTTCAATTCTCTCTTAAGATGTTATTCAGAGCTTAGATTTGAAGGTTCAATGATAAAAATCATTTATTTATTCTATTTAACCTGTTATTTTAGGATGGAGGCATTTTACAAACATGATGGGGGCATACAAAAACACCCTCCTATTCCACTCTATAATCATTATTAAGCCTCCACAAAAGCTGAAATATGTTTAATTTCTTAATTTCATTTGAGTAAGAAACAAAAACCATCATAGTTTTGGTTTTAAGCTTCTTTACGTATAATATTTAAAAGTCGAAATATTACATCAAAATGTACCAAAACCTTGTATGATTTTTTAAATTTTTTTGAGTTTGTTAATTCATAAAATTCTTTCTTGCCTTATGTTCTAAGCGTATCACCCTCAAAATGCATTGGTCAGATAAGCTGTCTAGCCAGCCATTTCATCAAACAGCCGTAGGGTCATTTAACCCGATAGGCCCATTTAGGAAACCTTTCCCCTAATTCCAAATAAAAAATATCAAATTAAACACATTAAAGCAAAAATCACAAGCGTAGTTTACGACATAAAATGTGAAGAATAAAAGTAATATTATTTTGACGAATTAAGTCAGTTTTCGCATAAAAAAAAATTGGAACAGCTTTAAAATTGATGTATATTACATAAGATAAAAATATATTGTTGGAGGTTCAGGACTAGCCCAGCACAATAAAGAATATGGTCTGCTTTTGAGTTTAAAAACACAAATTTTCTGACAAAATTGTTTCAAAATACAACACATGAATTTGTGCGGAAATGTTCCACTTTAAAATTGGAGACAACAACGACGTTGTCAATAAACAGAACTCTAAGTCTGCCTACATTTCCATTTTACCTAGTATCAGTATACGGACAGGCCAATGTTAAGAAGAAAAAAACAAATATTAGCATGCAGTATTTGTATGGACGATTGCTAAATGCATAAAGTTTAAAATAGGTGAGTAAATTGGAAAATTATATTAAAAAAAATAATTTAAGGTCAACTGAAGACAAATGAAAAGCCAAAAGTAATTCGAAACTGACAAGTGATTTTATAGTAATTTGTTCGCAGAAAAAGTCAAAAGTGAACAACTTATCACGGCAATTAACCAGTTTATCTGTTTTTTGTGCTAGTAACTTGTTTGTAAAAAATTATTGTATCCGATTTTAACGTCGAATGACTCCATCATTTTGAAGTTGATTTTGAAAGATAAAGACAATTTCGAAACGTCATTTAATGCCATTTAAGCTATGGGTCGATACACATGATATGAGGAAAAATTAAGAAAAAAACAAGTTTACGCCAGCAAACCGTAGAACATTGACGAACTTACAGGTAATATGCGAACAGAAATACCCGCTAAAACCAGAAATTCTGACCAATGATTGTTATACAGACTGCCCGTAAATAAGCTGAACTGCTTATCAGATAAATCGACTTTGTATTTCAAATCTGGTTTAGAAAAAATGGCATAAAAAATGATGGAATAATCTTGTTTATTTTTGAAAATCGGTTGAAAATTAGTGGAGTTAACCAACATCCCTTTATAATCTGGTAGTTTATTTAACTTAATTTTTGAAAAAAAATCAGGAAATTGTATATGAGAGAATTGATTGCATCTGGAAATGAGTATTTTGAAATCTTCTGTAGTATTGAGAAAAATATAATCAAAAAATTCCCTCAATAGTTAATTAAGATATGCCCATTCTTTCCCATGTTTCTGGATATATTATCCAAAAGTTGCCTGGAGAATATGTAGTTTAAGACCAATTTTTAAAACTATTTATTCCAGTTTTCCACATTTCATACAAACTTCATTAAAACTGGCCCCTGAAAGTATAAAGCAATCATACTATGCATCGTTCCCACAGTACATTTATGTCATAATTTCGAAACACGCTTAAAATGTTCAGCAAATTTGAACAAAATAACTAATGGAAGATTTTATACAACTTTTACTGAATTTATACAGGATATTTAGGTTCAGGTAAGGGTCAACTTTGAAAGAAGATTTTTTCTTTTTAATATCCAGCAACCGGAATGAGGCTTAAATAATCACAACTTATACTCACCGTAGCCTAGAAGCCCAATTTTGTATTCAGGAATATTTACAGCTTGCGAAATATGCCACCATTTGTTACGAGCCCTCCCTATATTTACTCACCTTTCCTTACGGATATTTATCACTTTAAAATATACTACAAGCAGAAAAAAATTTACTTCAAAAAAATTTGAAACAATCTTCACCAATCAGCACAATTGCCATCTCGCCACCTGATGCAAACGCAAACAGCAGCAGCAGCTTTTAACCTCAATGAGCCCACACAGATGCTACTTTTTCCGCCGTCATGCATCTTAGACCAAGTCTACTACATAAAATATGGGAAGAAGAAACATGAAAACCATGCAGCCGAAAAGCAAAAGTGCTGTGTGAGGATATGTCGTGCATTTCACGCTCTTGTGATTGACTGATGCGGGAGGATATTTTTTTATCAATCTACTCCTAGACAGGACCCAAACAGCAAAAAAAAACACAAACTTGAAAAAACGATGACATCCAGATAGATGGTGGAAAAAAAAAGTGAGATCCATCCCGACCAAACGATGATGATGGCCCAGATGATAAGTGAGAACGATGACTTAAAGTTGCTCCGGGTAATATTTTTCCATTGGTGTGTATTTTTCCTTTCACAAGTTTTCCCGCCCAAATGCCACCCCCCTTTAAAAAGAGAAAAGCTTGATATAAAAAAACGGGAAAAAGCCACACTGCATTCGAGAAAAAAAAAGGTTGAAGAAAACGGTGAGGTACAACTCTATATCTATATATTTTTTCCAGAAGAGAGTCAGCTGCAAACACATTTGCATAAAATATTCAATTGAATTAACCCCGAAGCACTTTAGGGCTAGGATCTGATCCTGGAATGCGCTCGCTGGCTTGACACAGAGAGTGCAAAGCAACGACGATGAAGCGATGACGGAGACGATGAGGCGGCCAAACGGGCAAGACTAGACTGTTTAGAGTAGACCAGACACATCTCCTCGTAACGAGGCAACGAATCGTGGTGGTTGCGAAAGTTATACCAGACATCATAAGCTGAACTAGGTTCCTATATGAGGACGACAAAGTGAGGATTCATTTGAATATAACTGAAGCTGGGTAATGATGTTTGGACCGATTTTGTGAATCAAGACAGCGTGTTTGTACTTCAGCCAGGCTCTGGTTATGAATGCGAAGTACTTGGTGAAAAGTCAATTATTATTGCAAATGTCCTCTTTCTCTGATGTACGCAAAGATTTTATTCTAGAATAATCAGCTGATTTCAGTCAAATATCACAACTTAAAAAATAGGATTGAACAATCTTTCGAGGGAGACATGGTTTAACAAAATTTAAAGTTGTCTGTTGTTTGAAAAAAAAAGAAAGATTTTCAAATATGCATATCTCGTAGGCTTTGACAAGAACGATGGGGTATGTTTCAGCATCACTAAAAACCATTTTTTTATTGATTCTTCCTCAAAACTATCGGTGTTGAAATTTGGAAAGAATTGACATTTTACTCTGTTTTAAAATTCTTTTTTTTTTTAATTCTTAACAATGTTTTTTATAAATAACTAATTGACTAAACTGAACTGAATTTATAATAAAATAATAATTAAAAATGACCTTTTTTACAATCCCTCATTTGACGTTATTCAGTGTTAATGATTTTTTAGACTTAAAAAATCAAAAGAAATGTTACTGATTTCTTTTTTGAATTTGCTTTTATAAAACCTCCCGCACATAATTCGAGTTCATATACGTAAATTTTTGTGGCCGATACTATTTTTTTCAGAAAAATAATTTTATATTGACCACAGAGTAGTAATAGCATGAACATTTTTAAAATTTTCCTTGGAACTTTCATAGATACTGATGGCTAACAACTCTTCTTACTGAGTATTATCAAAAGTTAAGCTGGAATACTGCGAAAAAGTAGGTTTTCAAAAATTAAAAAAAATCTAACTTATCGGCTTACTGAAGTAATAAAATCAAAAGTATTTTAGATTTTAATTTTAAAAAAGATCTCAGAGTAAACATAAGATTACCGTTTCAAGAACGAGATACTGATAAAAATTATCTGAATTTGATTGTAAACACTAAAACATGCCTCACAAAAAGTTTCATAACTTCTTCAGTAGCACGTATTAGAAGCTTTTTTTTTTTTTCAAAAAGTTTAACTCAGTCTTCATTTTAATATATAGTTCAATGTGAAATTTTGCTGAAAAATTAAACTTTAAGATGTTTGAAATTAGTAAAAATCTGTGCATTTTTATGTTATACTATTTCTTCTAGCAGTAAGACAAGTAATCTTGTTAATTTAACATTTTCAAAATTGATGAAAATAAAAATAAAATTTCAAGAATTTAATACATTCATTCAACGTTTACCTTAATATTTCACAAATAATCAAATTTTCCTATTGACTGGTAAGGTAATGATGTAAATGTTTTCGGCGTTTTCAGTCTCCATTAGAAGTTAAAACGTGGTTTTATACTACATCCGACTTTTCGGCATAATTTATTTAGCCTTTTTCAAGGAATCTAGGAACCAAAGTGAACATAAATGGCTTTAGATTTTTTTTGTTGTTTTATAGTTTAACATTGAAAACTTATATAATGTAATTAACTTGGGTCGGAATGTTAAAGTTTTTGTTTTTAATTTTTTTTAAATGTGTGAATGATATTGTGATTAGGTGTATTTACAGTAACTTGTCGTTTTAACTGTCCAGTATGTTTTTCGAATCTACTAAACTGTCCCATATTAAAAATTGTTCTCGTCTAGTTGTCTGTGAATGTTTGGAAAAACTAAGCATTCAAACTTATATGCAATATTATATACTCCATGATCTACTTACTGCCGGGGGGCTTATAATCTATTGTGTGTGATGTTTACGTATGATACAGAAATGTCATTTGATGAAAAAAGATAAAACCTTCTTTTCATCAAATGATATTTCAAAACTACGTGTCATCCTTGTGTCGTGTTTGCCTGCTCCTTCATTCCGTAGCTTTTACAATGCTTTTTTGTTTGATTTTTGACCTCCAATCCTTTCTTTAAACGTGTTTGTCGTCATTTCGATGCATTGTGAATCACAAGCGTTGCAGGGAATACTACCTCGTTTTAACATCATATGAAGGCTGAAAACGCCGAAAACATTTACATTATTTCACAAATTATTTGCCTCATCTTCTTCTACTTATTCAGTTCGTCATGTAATCGAATTTTAAAAAAAAATTGGATGGATTTGAGATTCGCTTACAATCTAGTTTACAAAAATTAAAATTTCAAATTTTTGATCTAAAAAATTAAAAATGAGATATTGTCCTAGCTTTTTAAGGTTCTACCTCACAATGCAGCGTGAATAGCAAAGGGAGCCTTTTCTTCAATTCCATCAACTGACCAGATAGGGTTAGGAAAAAGGTTAGAATGCGGAAAATTTGAAAATGATCAGATAAAAATATTCTTTTTCGTTATTTCTCCTCAAACCAAAAATCAATTCACTTATTTGCAGTCAGCCTTGGACAGCTTAAATTTTGCGTCTGGATTCTGGAAGAAGTGATTCCAATATTATTTGGGCTGATTCACCGGCATTTGGATATCCTGAGTTATTTCGCTAGCTAGCAATACAACAAGTTTATCTTATCAGTGACGAAAATTAGTGCGGCGAGTTCGCTAGTACAAGCTGAAAGTTAAATACCGCTAGATATAGGTTCAGCTCCGATTTCAACTTGTGACATGTCTAGTGAAAGGGTTTGACTTGTAGGTGACGAAAAATAGTGTCGCGAGTCCCCTTGTACAAGCTACTAGTTTTAGTACCGCTAGATTTTAATTTAGCTCCGATTCCAGTTAGTGACCAGTCAAGTGAAAGGGTTCGACTTGTAGGTGACAAATATTAGTCTCGCTATTTTGCTATTACAAGCGTCTAGTGTAGTATCTCTAGAAATATGTTAAGCTCCCATTTCAACTTGCGTCCAATTAAGTGAAAGGGATTGACTTACAGGTGAAGAAAATAATTGTCGTGAGCTCGCTAGTACAAGCCACTAGTGTAAGTATCGCTAAATATTATTTTAGCTCCAATTTCAACTTGCAACCTGTCTAGTGAAAGGGTTTGACATGTACGTGATGAAAATTGGTGTCGCGAGTTTGCAAGTACAAGCTACCAGTGTTAGTATCAGATGAAATTAGTTTAGCTCCGATTTTAATTTGCGACCAGTCAAGTGAAAAGGTTTGAATCGTAGGTGATGATAATCAGTGTCGCAAGTTTGCTAGTACATGCTTCTAGGTTTAGTACCGCATGATAGTAGTTTTGCTCGTCTAGTGAAAGAGTTTGACTTGTAGGTGAAAAAAGTTAGTGTCGTGAGTTCGATAGTACAAACTACTAAGCTAAGTACCACTAGATATAGGTTAAGCTCCGATTTCGACTTGCGATCCGTCTAGTGAAAGGGTTTGACTTATAGGTAATGAAAATTAGTATCGCGAGTTCGCTAGTACAAGCTACTGGGTTAAGTACCACTAGATATAAGTTATGCTCTGATTTCAACTTGCATCCCGTCTAGTGAAAGAGTTTGATTTTTAGGTGAAGAAAATTTGTTTCGCAATTTAGCTTGTACAAGCTACTAGTTTTTGTACCGCTAGATATTTATTTAGTTCCGATTTCAATTTGCGACCAGTCAAGATAAAGAAAACTAGTGTCGCGTGTTTGCTAGTACAAGCTACTAGTGTAAGCACTGCTAGATATAAGACAAGCTCCGATTTCAACTTGCGACAAGTCAAGTGAGGGATTTGAATTGTAGGGGAAGAAAATTAGTGTCGCGAGTTTGATAGTACAAGCTACAAGGGTTTGTAAGGTAGAAATATCATTTTTTGAACCGTCTAGTAAAAGTGTTAAAATGTTGTTAAAATTGATTATTAATTTAATATGTTCATTGACACGTGCGGCGAGATGAAACGCAAGAGGAAAGTTATCAAATTAAAAACTTAATCCCGATTTTTGCACGATTTGATATGGGAAAAGTTTCAAGTTTGCACAGTTCCAGTTTCACATGTTAATGGATTATTTTTCAAATCATATTTAAAAGTATTTCCGTTTATACCGGATCAATACAATCTAGACAAATATTGCAAATTTTTTTTTGCATTCTGAAACGTTTGTTGAATATAACAACAAAATTAAAAAAAAAATCAAAAACAGTCAAAAGACTCAAAACGACAAAAATAACGTAAAATGATGGAACCACACAGACAAGGCACATAACTATTGCAGTTTTTCCGAACAACACTTTTTTTTTGTAACATCTTTATTTAAAACGGCTCGTACCTTCAGGTTGAACAACATGTCATGGTATTAAATATGGCGAATTTCTTCTGCCTCAAATAAAAAGTTTTTTTAAATTCTTTTCTCGCTACATGATGTCAATTAAAATCTGTACTTTGTGTATCAGAAAAAATAAGATGAAAAAGTAAGGACTCTTAAATAATTAATGGAAGACGTTGTCTTCAGAAAAATTAGGTAAAGTCATTTAGAAATTGCAGAGATAAGTCCTACTTGAGATAGTCCTTTTTACACTGATGAAGGTTTTATAAAATAAGTTTTTTATAAATTATAATGTTGATTTTTATCAAAATCAATATCGCCTTTGAAGGCTATTGGAAAAAATCGATCATTTTCGTAGTGCTTGTACCGGTTAATTTTTCGATTCCATATTTCTGAATTTAATTTTTTTAGTGTATAGAAATTTTACTGTTAACATGCATAATTTTTTGCTACAAAAATAGTTTTTTTTAATAACGGATTATTTTCTGCATCATGCAAAAACAAGTGATGATGTACTTAAATGTAACATAACTAAACATTTAGAAAATAGATTGTTGGTTTTAGAAAAGCTTGACACACAATCAGGATATTCATACATATTTAAAATCTTTTTTTTTATGAATATTTCGTTCGGTAGTTCAAAACCATGTGTAAACTTTCTCTAAAAAAAAATTTTCATTATTTTCCTTTTATTAATTCCATTTGTTACCTCAACTTTCATCTTCATGCAGACGATACGGTCATCTAATAATTAAGAAAAAGAAACTATGAGCAAGTGTACTGTAAAGAAAGATAAATCGAGTTGAATAAATTCTTTTAAAAGGATGATATTTTTGTTAAATATTCGTGATTTGTGTCACTGAATACATAATATGACATTATATAAAAATTAATTTGCAAGTGTCTTAAGCACCATCACTTTCAAATGAAAATATTTTGAAAAAAAAAAGTTATCGGATTGAAAGCAAAAAGTGATAAAAAGCACTGAAATCTTATGATTTTTTCTTTATAAAACATTCCTGGATGCTTCAAAAGTAATTTTCCAAGCAATTTATAAAAATCTTAATTTTTTTTAATAGTCCGTTTTTTAAAAATTGATTCTCAATGCTCAATAGTCCGTTTTTTAAAAATTGATTCTAAGTATGATCAATTTGTGAAAATCTGACTATCTTATGAATCACTGCAACCCCCAAAACATATTTCCTTGAAAAATAAAAAGTGTGACCCAACATATTCGCGTTGTTGTAACTTAGCTGAATTATAGAACATTTTTGTAGAATATTTATTGATTTTGAATAATACCATCATCTTCAAAAATGATCAATAAGTATTCTCCTTTAAAAAAATGTGCTCATTGCCTCTCAAAATTAAAAAAAATCATTTCTGTGAAGAGAATTTACTTATCTATATACGACTGCGATCAACGCTTTATAAAACATTTCAATTGAACATAATTTTTTTTTATTCAACAGAATGAAACAACATAGTTTCAAGTTGTTCTATAAGGATTTCAAAACAATCAATTCATTTATTTTTTTTTTAGTTAAAACAGCATCGTGTGTTTGATGCAAGTAAAGACAAAGGAAAACAGCTATGCATGTGATAAAAATTGAAAAGTTTTTTTGATCGAAACTGTCTTAACATGCTAAAGAAACCCTAAAAATTATATTCTACCGCTAACCAGAATCCGTTACAGGGAGCTTCCATCATTGAAGAAGAAAATAAACTATTCACCCGAAAAGCAACAAAAACACTCCACAAGAAAAAGTTACCAGTATACTAGGTACTAGTACTAAGTTCACGGTATTATGAGAAGAACATAAATGCTGCCAGAGTTTCCCGTGCTGGAGGGCACAAAACCATCCATAGTTGATAGGTTACAGAAGCTAGCTGAACACACCGTGAAAGTGAAGCACACCATCCCAGTTTGATCCCAACTTGGACTTTTTTCTCATATTCATCTTTTTTCTCGAACAAGGTCCTACTTACTTCGTTACCACTATCAACCCAGGGAGCAAGTTGATCCCTGGAAACTTTAAAATTGTTTTTCTCGAGCGATGTTTTTGATGGAGCATGAATTAAATCTGAGCAGGGATAACTCTTTCAGTCGAGATCTTTCCCAACATTAACTTGTAAAGTGTGCCAGAATATAGACAAACTTCTTCCTCAGGGAGGAAGTAATTTTGCTCGGGAAAGTGGCAACGATAGTTACCGATTAAAATTTAAATATTCGGCGGCTTGTTAACAAGTGTGTGGTAACAAGAAGTTAGTCGGATCACTAACTTTTTCGAGGAGAGAAATTTCGTTCGGTTTTTAATGGGTGGTTGTTTGTGTATGTGAAAAGTGACAGCAACACGTTAACTTAACTAGATGATGGTATGGCATTCATTCTGAGTGGAAGTTCCTTCCCAGCTTCAATTGGCTGGAACCGTTCCGTTGGAGCATGTCCTTCGAGGCATACGGAGAAACTGCTTCGTCGTGCGTGAAGACATAATGAACCACCCGAGCTCTCAAAAAAGCTAGCGAAAATATTGCACAGTGAGTGGAAATCGCCATTTCCGAATAAGAAATGAAAAGGAGAGAATACACTGTAAAGCAGATAATTATATAAAATGGAACAATTTCTTGAGTTCGATTTTCAATTTTGTGTCATTTGACATTAATGCCCAAAAAAAGTTGACAAATATTTAAAAAAAACCAGTTGTTGTCCACCCGAGCTCTCAAAAAAGCTACCAAAAATATTGCACAGTGGGTGGAAATCAAAATTTCCAAATAAAAAATGATAAGAAACGAAGAAACTGTAACACAGATAATTTTATAAAATTGAACAATTTCTTGATTTGAATTTATCAAATGTGTTATTCCAGTATCTTTTCATTCTTGACTTTTATGCCCCGAAAAAAGTGAACAAGTATTTTTTAAAATTCAAAATAACCAATAAATTTGATTTTCAAAACATACCAATTAAGGGAAGTATATTTTCAGCATAAATGCCTATTTAAAAATCTTCGAGTATTTTATTTCTTTCGACATCAACTTCTACAAAAATTTACCTACTGTTTTCATTTTGTTCATTTGAAAAATACTTATTGCAAACCATTTTTTTTTATTGAAAATGTTTAAAAACTCAACTCAATTCGATGCTATCTTGTTTTTGAAAATCACTGGTTTATCGGAAAACTTGGATATTACAACAATGTTAAATGTAAATTTTTTTTTTAAAATGTCCTCTTGCATAGATATCGTAGCGTTGAGTCAACATATAAAAAATTGTTGAGGAATAAATTAAAACATTTAAAACAAATCATTCTTTGATGAATGATAATTTCCCAAAGACGTTTGCCAACCTGTTAAGTTCGCAATTATGCAGCCATGAAATTTCATTTTGATAATGAAACTTCTAACCTAAGATCTAGTAACAGGAAAATAATTTAAAAACTCATTTTCATTTAAACCTTCAAACCAACATCAATTTAGACTGAAAAGTCTAAATTCCATAGCATGACTGTGGAAAAATCAACTGAAGAAATTGAAAAAGATTCATTTTAACGTTTTTTGAAAGCTTAAAAAAGTTCAAACGTTAAATAAAATAAAAACTTACAAACATTCGTAGCCGTTAACTTTGTGCCAGTACTGAAAGAATTGTAGATTTCTAAAATTAGGATCAACGAAGATCTAGTCAGATTTTGAAATCAGAAAAACAAATTCGGAAACTTGTGAAATTCAGAAAAAAAATTAAAATTCCAAAATAGAAAGTTATGAAAATAGAAATAAGTTATTGAAACTTGTGAATTACAAATTATGTACCTGGTTTTGAAATCATAAGCAAGATTGCCGAAATAAACTTTATGTTTTCGACAAAATAAATTTTCGAATACTCAGTTTGTTTGCTCAAAAATTTCAAGCAGTTCTACTTGTTATGGGCACTAATCTGCGGGTACTGTGGTTCTGTGAGGTAAATGTTATTCTTGTTATCATATTGATAACTTTTTTCTTTTAACACAAAACATTGATTTGATGTAAGATTTGATCAACCTTTGACCTTTGAACGTTTGATCTGGGTAGCTTACAGTAAAAACATGAAAGATTTTTCTCTCTGTGAAATCTGTAATTTTTCTTAAAATTGTATGATCCGTGATGAAAATTTTCTCAAAATTCTGTAAAATAACAGATTTTTCTAAGATCTTGGCAAACTTGATCATGAGGCGATCAATATCTAAAATTTAAATTCATTATTAATTATTATTGTAAATCAATAATATCTGAATTCAAACATTATAACACAGAATTCAAATGTAATTATTTTGCTTTCTTAAATCAAGGTTGAGAATTCTTAGCAGTCTAAATTTAATAATAATTGCCAAAAAAAAAATAATAATAATAATTGCCATTTGTCAAAATTGAAAAAAAAAATAAAATGTTTATTTTGAATTCAAAATTTAAAAGAATAAAAGAAATGCCATCGAACCTAAAAGTTAAGATTTTTTTAAAATTATGTTGAAGAAGAGTTCTTTTCCCAACCGTTGAATATTTATTTAGATTTAACTGGATATTTAAAACAAATTAAATACAAACAACAACAAAAAACTAAATGTGTTGTAAACATTTTTTATTGCCTCCAAATCGAAATTTTTTGAACAAGTTTAAAAAAATCATGAAGGGTTTTTTGGAAGCCTTAAAACGATTCAAAATTTGTCGATGAGTTTTGATGAAATTTTGTTTCCTAATTTCTGTTAAGTAATTCCTGGGCTTTGATAAAGTTTGCCTAGATATTTCCCGGATTTTTGTAGTTAATTTTGAAATCAAATGTCCGAATTTTGCAGGTTTTTAAATAAAATTTCCAAGATTTGGATACCCGCTGAAAAAAATTTGGCAACTTCATATTAGTAGTATTTTGAAAGTGTTGAAAATGCTAAACATGTAACTTCTCCTTAAATTTAATAAATTATTTCAAGAATCCAGAATTATGTGGTTTTAAATTACCTCAAATTTAAGGACTCGAAAATGTTACTCTTCTAAATTTTGTTCATGAAAACAATATGTACGTCATTAAAAATTTAAATGATTCAAATTTATGATTTCAAACGAACGGGTCTTCAGATTTTTATGTAAATAAATAAATAAATTTTTATGTATCAGGAAAATGAAGATCTTTTCTTTGCTAGCTGATTTTCTACAGTTTTTTGCATCCAACTTTTTAATCTCAGATTACTTTAAACTTGTAATCGTTTAATTCCTCATAATGAATTGAAATTAATAAAAAATAAAAAAAACCAAAACCTGGGTTCACATAAACAGACAAGAGCAGAAAAATATTTACAGGAATTAAGATTTAAACTAAAAAATAAATGAAATTCCAAACGTTGAAATAGTTTCCAAAAAATAAGGTTAAAATTGAAATATTAGTTATGCGACATTTAATGAATGATTGTATGTACTTTTGGCATCCTTGGCTACACAGCACACAGTAGTTAAAAATAATAAAAAAAAATGGTAGCAAAAATTATTTAAAGATTTTTCTTAAATATTTAAACCTGAAAAGTTGATTACAAGAAGAAACAAACTTTTTCAATTTTTGGTTCTTTTTAATATTATTGCCAAAAAAAAGTCTTTAGCCTAGTACTTAAAAATTGAAAAATTTCCAATTGTACATGAATAGTTTTAACAAAATTAAGTAAGGGATTCGAAACTTCTCCATGTCAGATGTATGGATATTAAAACTGGATTATTTTTTCTAGACGATTTTTACACATGTCAAAATCAGGTTCTTGACATTCTCGCTTTTTTCCAAACCACTCTTGAGTAGTAAATTGATTCGGATGTTGCTTCTCGACCGAAACTTGTGGCTTAAAACCAGAAACAAATCAAATCAAAAAAAACTTTAAGCTTCCCGTAAATCACCTCAGAATGGTCAACTTGGTTGGAAATTATCTATTTACAGTCCAATTTGATCACTTTACTCGAAATCAGCGATGAATTTTGCCCGGTTGTTTTGAACATTTTTTTAACGATTTTTTTTTGCAAGTACACAACAATCGATTAAAAAAGAATTCAGATATGTCGAAGCTTAATAGTCTTGATTTATTCAGTATAAATACTTAAATATTTTAATTTAATGATTAATGGCATTTCGGTGAATTATACATTCTAATAGGAAGAATTTCAAATGAAAGTAATGAAAATTATAGACGGATAGATTAGATTAGGAAGCATGAAAGGTGTTGAAAATGAGCCAAGAGCGTGATTTGAGAAAACTTCTTGCCGCACAAGACCATTTGTCCCACATCGTATTATTGTCTAGAAGAAGCAAAGTCGATAGGCTGACTTTGCATTGATCTATACAATGATACATGGATGGATCGAAGCACGTGTTTTTCGTACCCCGATCGGACAAAAGGAAATGTACGGCCGGCTCAGATGAAGTTTTCTATTGCGAGAGCTGGTTCGATCGATGTGTAAGCTGTTTTCGGGTGTTCGTTGTTTGCACGGCGACGCTACTACTTTTATTGTTTCGCGCACTTTGAGTAACCGTCAACGTCCCTACTTCTTAAGCCATGCACATCAATTAGTGAACTGCATTTTTATTTCCCCATATTTCCCCCCTTTTCTTTGCCAATTGATTTTGTGTTAACAGTTGATGTGCATGGCTTAAGAAGTAGGGACGTTGACGGTTACTCAAAGTGCGCGAAACAATAAAAGTAGTAGCGTCGCCGTGCAAACAACGAACACCCGAAAACAGCTTACACATCGATCGAACCAGCTCTCGCAATAGAAAACTTCATCTGAGCCGGCCGTACATTTCCTTTTGTCCGATCGGGGTACGAAAAACACGTGCTTCGATCCATCCATGTATCATTGTATAGATCAATGCAAAGTCAGCCTATCGACTTTGCTTCTTCTAGACAATAATACGATGTGGGACAAATGGTCTTGTGCGGCAAGAAGTTTTCTCAAATCACGCTCTTGGCTCATTTTCAACACCTTTCATGCTTCCTAATCTAATCTATCCGTCTATAATTTTCATTACTTTCATTTGAAATTCTTCCTATTAGAATGTATAATTCACCGAAATGCCATTAATCATTAAATTAAAATCATAAACCAGCGGTGATAAACTGTTAACACAAATACTTAAATATTTACATTTTTAAATTAAAAAACATTTGACTCAAACCTATTTTAGCAAAAGCTAGCAGCTGATTTTTAGAAATGTTTTTATTGGCACTTTCACCTATCCAACGGTTACCAGGTTTACCACGGCGATTGGCAGCTTAAGCTTTAGTTTTGCTTCCGAAAAATAAAAATTGTAAATTGAAATTTTTATATAATCAAATTTAAAGCTCTAAACTAAGTGGAGCTCTATTAAATCTTGATCATAATAATGTGATTTTCCTCTCTACCTTTGAAATAGAATAAATTTTATCATCTTAGTATAGATATATTAACTTTATCAAAGCTATAGATGCCTCTTTTTAAATTGTTTCTTGTTAAGAAAGAAAAATCTATTTTTTCATGCGGAAACACGCGGCAAAACAAGTCTTTTTTTCTGAAGATGGCTGAAGTTCAGTAGTCAGTAGTTCAGTAGTAAAAAACAGCAACTTAAATTTCGTCTTACATCAATCACAGAAAAACATCAATCACAGAAATCCATAGAAAAGTGTGGTGATCAACACCAAACAACAAAAATTGTTTCGATTTATTTGTTGTTCTCGATTCGAAGAATTGCAATTCTTTATATGAATTTTAATCTTTTATGTTATACATTAATACTATGGTAATCAAAGGAAAAAAATAATGAAAAAGATCGAAGTTTTTTTAACATTGTTACTCGTCAAGTTTTTCGAATCGTTTGATTTAGGTATTCAAATACGATTTATAAATCTAACAAACCATTTAATAAAGACCCAAAATAATGTTTGCGAATGAATAAAGTTTTAAAACTTCGTAAAGATTTTGTTGTTTATCAACAAAACTGAAGTTTAAAAAAACCATTTTTTTAATTAAAAAAATTTTTATTTTCATGTTTCTGTAGCACATATTTGAATTGAAATGATAAACATTTAGGTGGAAAGCCATATATGTACACGGATGACCTTATACATTTTTTTCGATTGGCCCAAAAATCTAATATGCAAAATTTCAGCTCAATCGGACTTGATTTAGGGTTGCTTTAAAGTGTCAGTCAGTTTTTTACCCTCAAAAATCAACAAATCTGCCGATTTTCGGTAAAACGCCAAAGTCCTAGAAAGTCGATTTTTGACAAAAATTTTTGTTTCTAGATCACACTAGATCTCGACGTTTCAAGCAATTCGCAATCATTTTTGATTTTTGATTCAAATTTTGACTTTCCGGATGTCCTTTGGTCTCCCCTTTATTGCTTGTGTTATTTTTAAGTCGATTTGTTGACCAATTTTTTTTATTGAATTATGAAACTTTATTCGACTTAATTAAACACACTTCTGTAGAATTCTGTAGTTTCTGAGATATAGTATGCTTTCGGTGTTTCCCGGTTAGATTTCTTCGCAGTCCTTAATGCGCTTACTTAAAAAAACGTAGTAGTATAAAGAGAAACTTTCCAAAGAAATACATTGACATGGCTATCTATATTTTTTGTGTTTTGTTTTGTTGTACAGCATAGAAAAGTGACAACTTTCAAGTTTTCCCCAGTGTAAAGACTGAATATTGAAGACGGTTAATCTCAGTAGGCCAATCTTAAAACAAAATCGCGGAAACATTCAAATGAAACATGCCAGGAAAAGGCCTTTTCATCAACTGTGGGTCGTGTTACCCATCCTTACTTGAGTGACGAGATTCGAAATCTTAAAATTTTTTGAAATACGAAAGTAGATAAAGTGCTTTTTTTTTTTAAGCAAAAAATGGGTGCAACTCCTGATGATAGCTCATATTTTATAACCAGGAAATAAGAAATCGATTGTCACCGGATAAAATTATGGCAACTCAACAACAAAAGTGCGTCAATTCAACCATAAATAGTGTTATTTACTTCTGACCTGTAGACGCATTTAAATCAGACATAAGCACATGGTTGAAACAAAAATTGTTCATAGCTGATTTAACGTGGCATTTTCAACTTTCTCCAGGTTATCTGATTCAGCAGGTTTTTTTAGCATGAGATATAAATTCCGAGTCATCTTAGACACACATTCAGTCGAACTGAGTTATTTTAAATTTATTCTCATTGTAATTTACAGTTAAACGTAATCAAAAGTATAAATAAATACTTAAGTTTCAATGTTCCTTAATTAAATAGTTTTTCCTGTTCATAAAAAAAATATTTCTCAAGCTTGAAATCATAAAGTATTTTTTATCATGTTTCATGTTTCTGTTTTTAAAAACAATAAATAAGGGCTACGCAAGTTTGAAAAAAAAACATGGGCTGAAATAGTCACAATGACACAATAAAAATACAATTGTTTGGGGGCGATGGGAATTAATTAGTATTTAAAATTAGTATGGAACATAAGAGTAATAACTTATCTTAGAAAATTGCTCAAATTTTTTTATGTTGGTTTTTTTTGTCAGAGCTGAACTATTAAGAAATTTTCTTGTAAACTTTTTTATTCACAAACAAGCATTATTTTCAGGAACAAAACACAAATCTTAAAAAAATGTTGTAAGATTTGCCACAATTTTCTGAATGTTCCATTCCATTGAAGTCATTTGGTTGGCTGAAATCTCAGCCACCCAAGTTCTTCCCCCCATTTTTGTGGTTAGTGACACGTGTGAAGGTTCATTATTCGATGCTGCGGTACCGGGTTTCTAGCGACCTCATCCTTAGTTAGCGAGGCGTTCTCTAAGATAGGTTTTGGTAGAACTACCAAGAAGCCAAGACGTTTCAGATTATTTACGGGGTTGGGTTGAGGGAAAGTCAGAAACAGTTCCCGCTGCCTGAGTCAGCAACAAGACAGTAATTGGGTGGAAAATGTGGCACGACACTCTTTCTAGCTCATAACTACGTGAATATGTGGATGGAAGATTTGGCCAGGGCACTAGTTAACCTTAATCGACGGAGACATGTGAGCCCCGGGATTGGTAATTTATTCTAGGAACGAATCACCAAGACTTCTAATTTCTAGCAGGTCTGAATTGGGTTAGTTATAAGAAGCTGAGCAACAGGGGAAAAACTCCTCTTGTGAAACCATTTTAAAACCAATTTTCAAATTTTTATTTAAACATGATTCTTAAAAACTGAAAAATATACAAAAACTTAAAGGTAAAAAAGAAAAATATAGATACTAAAGTTTTAATTTTCCAAATGTTTTTTTTAATTCCTGTGCTTAAGTTGATTGTTTGAGTTCTAAATTAATCTTCATATTATATTAGTCTGTAAAATTTGTATGTTTGTTGCTAACTCGCATGTGCCTGCATTGATTCATTCATTTTACTTTGCTGACCCAAAATTTGTTTGTTTTGTTTTCATTTTCATTTTCATTCTGTTTGTTTTTCCATTTTGATTAGATTTTCCTTTAAATTATATTTTTATCACTTCAATTTTGGTTCATTTTTGCTTTTTTCGTTTCTTCTTTTCTATTTTCGGTTATTTTACGTTCGGCGGGAACTCCAACTGCCCAAATATCTATACCGCTTATTGCCTGGCCTATTTCTGTTTGTATTCTGTGCGTGAACCGTGAATGAATATGCAAAAAATGAATCACGATGCTGGCCACGTTATTTGATGTTTTGTGCACTCCTGTGGGTGGTTCGAAAATAAACCAACAACATCAACAACCACATCATCAACAACGAACAACAACTGCTACAACTGCAATAATTGATAACAAACCCTGATGACATGAACGGACGCTGATGATGCTGATGCTGCTGCCCTAACGCCATTTTGCGGCTGCCTTTATTGATGTTTAATGCACTTTGTGAATATCGACTCCGGAAAAAAAACGAACGTGACGATCGAATGGCTGCAAAATTGAAACCAAAAACACCTCGCCTACATGCACTAACACTGATACACAACAACACGTAAAAACTTTTGCAAATGATGGGCACAAAATCACACGTGTTTACTTGCTGTGTTTGGCACGTGCGTGATGCTGCTGTAATGTCGTGGCGGTTGTAATTTTCTGATCGAAAATGGCTAAACACGATTCCAAAAACACAATTTAAATCCTGGTAATAATGTTGGAACTGGCTGACTCTGGTCTGTGCTTTGATACCTGCTTTCGATGCTGAATCTGTTTGCTATCGTTTTGTTAATGCTTCCCTGTCCTGTATTATAAATTGTAAATATGTACAAAAAAAATCCTTTCTTTCACACTACACTGTTACATTCTCACAAATAAACAAACAATTCCTTTCGAATCCTTAAAAAAACACACCTCTACCCTAATAAAAAATAAATAAACCAAAAAAATTTTAAACCAATAAAAAACAAACCGAAGAAACGGACTGAGTCAGATTTCGTTTATCAGGCGGGCGTCGTCGAGCTTCAAGCACAACGCCTCGTTCGTGGCCCGGCTGCCCACGATCCGGCGGCACAAGAGCCAATCGCTGCACTCCCCGGGGAACGCGAAACCCCCCAGTGGCTCCGGTGGCGGAGGACCTGGTCCAACCGGAAGTGGCGGCCGATCCGGGCGGTGTCCCCGGGTGACGGACATCAACGCGAGCTCCGAGAATCTCGGTGAGTAGACATCCTCAACTGCATACTTATTTATTTATTGGATTAAGCGTGTTTCATTGCTCGATAAAATCCTAACCCCCTTTACAGACCCTAATTTAATTGTAAGGGGTTGATAAAGGGTTCCTCTGTTTTGGGTTTTTGTTTTTGTTATAATTTGTGATATTTTTTTTGGCAGTAGAAACATACGCATCTGATTGTTTTAAGCTTTTTTCTGTTCAATTTTAACTTTTAGTTTGGGAATTACTAACAAGCGTTTTGTAGTTTTATTATTTTCAACCAGCTTACTCACGTGTTCAGTGCAGCATTCCATTTGAGAAAACCTGTACAATGCGCTTCAGTTTTTGGGCAATTTATTATCACGTGTTTGGATTGAATGAAAAACAGGAAATTGTGAGTAACCAAACTCAAAGACAACAATCTTGCAAGCTATTTTTCACTAATGTGTAAATATGTGACAGACATGCCATTTTGATTTTTATAGAAAGATGTTTTTGAATGATTGAAACAATCATTTTTATAGAAATTTCCAATCTGTGGAAATAACTGCGATTATCCTTAAAATAAGGTTGGTACTTTGCTGAAAAACAAGATAAAATTTGAATTCTTAAATTTTAGGCTTACTTCTCTTAATTCTCATACGAAAAATATAAGAAATTGTCACGAGTTCATTCCTTAAAAATGTTCAAACACTCAGAAAAACACTTTGTACTAAAGGGTCAAGACGACTAGGTAAATCTAAAATATTTCTCAGAAATTCTAAAATGAATAAAAGGACTTGAACAATTATTTTTTATTACTTTCCAAAATTTGAACATTGACGAAGGACTATGTTAGCCATGTAAAATTTGCACCATCGCCCAATGGGGAATATGGTATAAACCGCGAAGAAGTTCAATGTCTTCCCTCCTACACGAATCAAATCTATGAAAATATATTTTCCTTTAGTAAAAATGTCTGGAAAACAAATCGGACATAGTTTCAGACGACACACGAGCTCACGAACAAAGATATAGTGCCTTTTTAATCCCTAATTCCTCTTTATTTGGTAAACAATACACAAAAACACTGGTTTCTGCTAAAAAATTTTGAACAAAAACAGACCTCTCTTATGTATTTTTTTTTTCACAGAATCGAATGAAGGCTGTTTGAGCTACCACACGCTTCGAAAAATGGAATTATGGCTGATTTTATCCTTGGTTCCCATATACTTTTCAAATAATTATGAAAAAAATAAGTTCGGATTCGTAAATTTTAAACTAAATGAGACCTATGATTTTTGTGTGATTTTTTCGAGGAACCAAATGAAGCCTCAATTTCCTTAAATTTTTGATTCCTCGAAAAACCACACAAGATAACTTTCATTTGGTTATACACGGTGTACCTGATGGAACCATTTTATTTATCGAAAATAAATATCGCTAATTTTTGCTCCATTTGAAAGCTGGGACCTTTCCCTTTCATTTGAGCCCAAATTTGAAATAATCCATCGGGGTCTAGAACAATTAGTTTTTTGAAATTTTTTAACCTTTCTAATGTTTTTTATTTCAAAGACAAAATTACACTATTCACTGTTAAAACGCTTGTCTTACCTTTAGTGTTCATCCAACCCCATATGTGAATAACATGATCTGATAGAAAATTTTCGTGACTACAACTCTGAACAAGATATCAAAGTGATACAAATTGAGAGAAAAGAGTTGTAATGTGACAAACAGAATGATTGTTTATTCATTTAAAAATGGATAGGATGATTTAAATTTAAAAATCAATCTTTTACATAAATTTGATCAGGATAATTTGAACTTCAGATAATCCTGATCAAATTTATGTAAAAAAATACTGAAGAAAAGACCATTTATGGGGTTTATTATTCCGCAACAAATGTCAAATTTTGATTTTGTCACCCCTATTTTCCGAAAATACCGCAGAGGAAATAAATAGAGTGTTAGGTATTTAAAAAAAATTGATTAATTCCTTGAAAATTCGTGCAGCTGAAAGAACGAAAGCCAAACTGTTGCAGTATGGAATTATATCACCTGTTGATTACGATTTTCTTTCAAATTTTCAATCGATTCCAATGAATTAAAAATGTTAATTAATTTCTATTAAGACCTCCCCATTTATTGGTGTTACAACTCCAAGTGATAAAAGAAGGATTTCAAATTTGTTCCGGCTTATAAAAAAAATTCCCCTGCTTTACTTGAAAATTTTCATGCTTTGATACTTTGAGCAATGTAACATTATGAATACATGCATAATCGGGCAAATAAATGTAGAAACAAGTATTTTATGCACTTCAAGCCACGGCAATAAATTCTATCCATGACACGATGTTATTTTTTATTATCATTCCAGGGGAAGGCCGAAAAAAAAGCCGCGTTTTTATTTTATTTTACCTAGTAAATTTGAAAAATAAAATTCCGGTAATTTGAACATATGCAAAACTTTTAGAAAACGAAATAAAAAAAACGCAAAAGATCTGATGACTGAAGATTTGACAACTTAAAGTGAAATAAGAAAATATTTTCAAATAATAAGTAGTATTGCATCAAACTAACCAATATAAACTGTTAAAAACAAAGTTGATGTTGAGATTTTGTAATCTTTTGATCGAAAAAAATCATTGATAGACATTAGTTACTGTTCGTATACTTTTGAATGTACCATCTTGAATTTTTGCATGAAAACTCAAATTTGACCACATATTTACATACACGAATGCCTCCAAAAAACCTAATTTATGCAATCAATCATGAAAAAAAGTTAAAATTTATTAATATTTATATACAGTATCGTTCATAATTGTATAGAAATTGGAAGCACGCGAACTGTCACCTCGACTTTGAACATCCATAACTTTTTACTCTGATGATATTTTTTGATCAAATTTTCTGCCTAAGATAGATCAATTATCACACTATTATGTCACACAATTTGAGCTTTCTATACTTTATGTGGCCTGAGATACAGAATTTCTACGAAAATTGGACTTTTTGGACTCTTACCATTCAAATTTCAATATCTCAGAAATTACGCAACATTTTTATTAAAATTTTGCAGAGTGATTGTTGAAACATTAAGTTAGCATGTCTGAAGTTTTCGAAAAATTCTATCGGTGGGATCAAAAGTTACGCGAGGTGCCATATTTCAGGCATGAACCAAAAAATGCGATTTCTATAGAATTTTGGACGATTCATGAGAACAATATGTTTCCCATCCACAAATCAGTCAAAAAATGTCTGCCAAAAGCAATAAAGAAAAGAAAACATAGAATAAATGATCCATTTGTGATTTGAAATCAGAATCTCACAATATTGTTTTGAATTTTTGATAGAATTAGATTTACTGGTTGTAGAACATAAGATATGATTTTCCTATGGAAACATTCGTCCAAAATTCTATATAAATTGCATTTTTTGGTTCATGCTTGAAATATTGTATCTCGCGTAACTTTTGATCCCTTCGATAGAACTTTTCAAAAACTTCAGACATGCTAACTTAATGTTTCAACAAACTCTCTGCAAAATTTCAATGAAATGCGTAACGTAGTTTCTGAGATATTGCAATTTCAATGGTTAAAGTCCAAAAAGTCCGATATTCGTAGAACTACTGTAACTCAGGCCACACAAAGTATAGAAAGCTCAAATTTTGTGACATAATAGTGTGATGGATGATCTATCTAACGCAGAAATTTAATCAAAAAATATCATCAGAGTAAAAGGTTATGGATGTTCAAAGTCGAAGTGACAGTGCGCGTGCTTTCAATTTCTATACAATTATGAACGGTACTGTATGACACTTTACCATCCTTGTGGTACTCGTGTCTAAGGATTACCAATCGATTGACAGTGAAATGTATAAACATTTTCAGACATCATCAAAAACGATGAAATATTTTTAACAAAGATATTTCATTTTGATATTCGGGTGGATTATTTAAAGTTTGAGCTAAAATTAGCAATCATTGATGAGAAATTTTGTTATATTTTTCAAATGCAATAATCATCGCTCTGTTTGTCACATTACAACATTTTTCTCACTATTTGTATCACTTTTATATCTTCTACAAAGTTGAAGCCACGGAAATTTCTAATTGTATCATGTTATTTACATATGGAGTTGGATTAACGCAAAAGCCACAAAAGACAAGCGTTTTCACTTTGATTAGTATGATTTTTTCTTTGAAAAAACCATTACAAAAATTTAAAAATCTTCAAAAAATAAAATGCTCTAGCCCCCCCGATGAATGATTTCAAATTTGAGCTCAAATGAAAAAAGAAAGTCCTAGCTTTCGAATGGTGCAAAAATTAGTGTTGCTTATTTTCGCAAAATAAAGTAAATTGGTGATGAGTAATGTATTATTAATGTTACCCACCGCTACCGACCAAGCTGGCAAAGTCGTCATTCGATTCAACCTCTTTCCAAATTTGCTAAATTGGCCGGAACTCAGCCGGAAATTTTTTTCCGTTTCAGTGGATTATATTGGCAAAAATCAAGGAAAATCTTTGTCTGAGCAATATATTGACGTTGGGAAAAGTCCGTCCTCTACAAACAAATCAGGGCACCTAGAGTCCCAGCCAGCCAGCAGCCAGCCAACATTCTGTCAACAGCTGTCAAAATTTCGGCTACGTTTCACTCTCTCCTCCGCATCCACTCTCGTTTACTTTTTGCCAATCTGAGACCACCATACTAGATGCACCATGGTCTAAACTGTAAGCTAGAAGAAAAGGAACGCATAGAGTGTGGTTTTCCAGTTATTTGCGTCCATTCTAACTTTCCGCGCCCTTGGTTTCATGCAAACAAGTGAAAAAAATTCTCTTGACCCTAAGCGAAAACTTATCCTTAACTCATCGAGATCTAATTCAATTTTGATAACCGTAAGTAAAGTGTGCTTGCGGTGAAATTTTCTCTCACGGGTGATTTTATCGGTAAATTTGTTGTTATCAGGCTGAAGGATGTTCGCCCAGTAAACATGAATCGTATCACAAATGATAACTTAAATCCTTTACAATGGTATTGCGAACTGCAATTCCAGCTGGATAGTGAAAAGATCGTCAAAAATGTATTCTGAAGTCAGTTTTGATCGGATATGATAGAAAGTGAGAAAATCATCGTCATGTTTTCTCTGCAACCAGCAGTACATCTAAATGGCAAAAAATCAGAAGGGAATTGAGTTATATTGACCAATGTGAGAACTGGAAAATATGGTCGCTAGCAACAATTTTAGGGCTTTGAGAAAAAATATTGCGATCTCTTGCATTCTCCTGATAGGTACGAATAAGGTGTCGAATAAAGCACTATTGGCTTAGTTTTCATCACTTTAGAAGGAAATTAAATTTTTGTAAGTATGTATGTACATACATTTCCTCCACTTTGGTAGGTAAATACTACTTTTCAACATTCATACGATCCTCGGAATATAGTAACCCTAGGAGCGTATATCATAATATAGCAATATAAGAATGTGAAAACAAATATGTCTGCTGGGCGGCCGAATAGGACAGTGATCATCAGGCCGAATGGTCAATAGTTTGAATGGTCGTTAGGCCGAATGGTCGCTAGGCCACATAGTAGTTAGGCCGAATGGTCGCTAGACCGAAAGGACAGTAGGCTTAAAATATGTTAGACCGAATGAATTTAGTATGAGATAACGCAATGAACGCACAGTGCGGTGACCAGTGGACAAAAGTCAAAAATTTTAGTTTATCAAACCTTAAATTCAACTTTACCAATCGATTGGAAAGAGGTTGGAGTTTCATGAACGAACATGTTTTTGACTTAATTTTGCTTCCTACACGCGCAGCATTGATTCAAAGTGGATGCATTAAGAAGGCAAGAAAAAAATTTTTTTTTCGAAAACATACACTTTTTTTGAAACTTTTGTTTACCGTTGACAAGTTTCGCAGCAAATTCAAATTCTTCGTTCTACAAGTTGAAGATTAAAACTCAACGCGTGTTGTATTGTGTTTTTTGAGTGAGAAAAATTCGTTTTTGATCTTTACAGCCACCTCTGAATTTACAATTATTTTTGTAAATTTCATCAACAAAAATTGCTCATCTTCAGCTAGTCAGAACAAATTCGCGTCACAAGACGTCACTACCATTTTATAGTCAAATGCTAGGGAATTTTATCCTGAACACCCACTATGCTTGCTGAATTGCGTTTTTTTTGCGCTAACAGTGATATGAGCAATTTACGGAGGGTCATTTTTACACCACAGGAATGAACATTTTTCGAAAATGAACCGCTGTGGCAAAACGAAAACCGAAATCAAGTGAATTTTTCTTCTTGATCTAATCAGTTTTATATTATAAAAAAGATTTGGAACAAACATGGATTTTTGATATGGTTGTGGCTTTTAAACCTCATTGAAAAATTATACGAAGCTTCGTGGTTTGAATTTTGAAATATTTTACCAAAGATAAAGCATACATCGGCCAAGTTCCCGTGAATTCCATATTCGCTTGGCAAGAAAATTGTTGTATTCAGTTATTTTCTATGTGTTACATTATCAGTGCCAAACATAATCGTTCATGAATGCAAATATTTGACATATACAAAGGATCTTTTATAAGAAAGATTGAAAATCTTCAAAATATGGGTTATTGAGACATGGAATCAAAAAAAAAAAATCAAAATTGAGACAAAACCTTCAAAACACAGTTTTTTTGACTTACTATCAATAATTGAACATTTAAACAAATATTTTATCGAATTAAAACTTTTTACGACTTTTGTCCATCGGCTCTATGGGATCACCGCACTGTGGAACGGTAGGCCGGATGGATGTTAAATTTATGCTAAATGGTCAATAGACCGAATGATCGCCTAACAGTACTAATAACTCTCTGATAAATTTTTGCACCATTGCACTGTTCCATTTGGAATTTATTCAGCCTATCATCTTTTCAGCCTATCAATCTGGCCGAGCATCTATCGCCCTAAGAACAATTCGGCCTCACGACCACTCGACCTAACGTCCACTTAGCCTAACAACCATTTGACCTAGTGATCGTTCGACCTAACATCTATTCCTCCTATCATTTATTCGGTCTTATGATCATTCGTCTGTAGACTCTATCGGATCCATCGAATGACCCAGCTTCCTCTTGCCTTGATCTCAAGTTAGACATCAAATGACGGCAGTATTCTATACGAATTCTATATCGATTGATAGGGAGTTGCATATCTCGGATCCTGAAATCTGACACAAAGTTCTTTCGTCTGATTCCTTTGAACCCGGTCAGAGGGTTAATATAAGTATTTCATGCCGGTTGCATTTTTACGCACCCTGCTGAAACATACATGAAATAAACATGAGTACGTCTCGGTGATCGAGTGGTTAGCGTGGTAGGACGGTAATCGCTGGTAACCTGATGGCATTGGTTCGATTCCCATCTCGGTACTGGATGTTTAACGTTAGTCTAAAGATGTCCACGTCATTTGTTCAGTCTGTAAAGCCTAAATCGGCTAAGACGGTGTATGTCTTTTTTTTTAATTCCTGGCAATTTTTGCACCGTTAGCCGACTCCTGCAACTTTCCCGACAACTAACGTCACCCTACTTCGATGACATTCCTCAACAGTCGAATACTCTTGTCGATAGAGATATTTTGTAAGAAACGTCTTGCTTTAATTTTGCAACTTCACGCGTAGCTATAACTCCAGGGTCGAGATGTATCTGAGTAGAACAGCTACTGAAGAACTCCCCGACAATGTCATTGAGTTATTCTGTCTTTGAAAATTGTGACTTGAGTACCCACGGATCCACTAATCTGATGAGTATCCTGAGACGAAAGAGTCATTCTACTTCGAATATCTGATGAACTGTTTTCACAATTCTTCTGGTGCCCGAAAAACAATAATCCTTCTCAAAGCACCCATAATCCCTTCGAAATCAAACTAACCACAAGTCAAATATGACAACCGAAAATATGTACTCAACAACATTATCACACCCAAAATTCATCCTTTACTCCAATAATGAGTTCTCAATATTGTAGCGTCATTGGCACAAGATGTGAATGCCAGCGGCGATGATTCGATTTGAGTCCGCCGGCACTAACCTCTAAGCGTAACCGAATTGTGTATAACTGAAGGAAACAAAACAAAAACGTTTTCATGTCCCTCCCTACCCCAAGGACGATGATGGAAACAATGAATTTTTTTTTTTCGATTATAGTCGTTTTACCATCTTTATGGCATTCGCGACTTTATCAACGTTACAGTTGGCGGATTGTTATTGAAAAACTTATCCGGTACAACTGTGTTCGATGTTTGCTCTTGGGCTCGAACTCGTGGACATCGGCTCAGGAGACAACAGACTTGCCAACTGAGCTATATCACAAGCCCTGGAAACAATGAATGAATTAATTGATTCGCTCGGACAATGCTATGCGGGCGTATGTAAGGCGATAATAGGAAAGCAGTTTTTCGTTTCCGATTCCCTCTCCCATCAATAGACAATATTGACAAACACTGTGCGCTTTTTTTATGAGGGGCCGTTGCAGAGCGATTATGGCAATTAACCCTCGTTCTCCATTTTACTAAGGTGGTAGCTGCCGGATGGGCAAATTGAAGATAAAAATCTAAGATGAGTTCGATACTCTCCGGCGGCTATTTTTTTTTATTTTCTTGTTTCTGGGATGAGTTATCCAGTCAAAGGAAAATTCTAATATACGTTTTCTGGTTTCGCTTGAATGTTTCTCTGTAGTGGTCCTGCATAATTTTGCACGAGCGCTCGATTTTTTCTGCCAGTTACGGGAAAGCAAACGTATCATCTTTAGCGCAATGCAGATTATACCACATTTCCGGCACATAGTTAGCTCCGATCGGCATTGAATTTTGGCAACCTCTTCATTGGGTGCATTTATAGCGTGAGGCAACAAGCAGTCAGTGTCAGTGTGGACCAAGACAAAGGACATACACTTTATTTTGATAGCTCAGGACATCACCATGTGATGCATCCCAAACAGCAGATCCTTCGAAAAAAAAAAATAAAACAATCCGTCCCACGTTCGATAATTAACTCGAATTTATGGTATTTTCAATTGCAAAAAGAAAACCAACAATACGTGTTATGATTGAACATTCCACCTGAAGCGTTATCAAATGGCGGACATAAATCCGATATAATTGCATCGACCCGGTCATCAGATCAGAACAGACACACAGACACACTCACTTCATACAACCACCCAATAATTGAATTTCTACTCATCCCGAATCCAGTACGGAATTTTTCAATGTTTTTCCATGGGTGCTGCATTAAAAAATTGGTAGGGGAAGATGCTCTGTTATGCCCCATCGAAGTAAATCGGCAGTTTGCTAAGTATTTTATGAATATTTCGAGTAAAAACGAGTGTACTTGTTGAAGAAAAATGTTTTCTACAAATGCAAATAATTTTTCATTTTTTGAAACCCTTTACTACTTCAAAAGCTAAATTTTGGAAAACCTTATCAAAAGCCATTAAACTAAACTGTGTTGCGAAATCGCGCCAGTTTATATTCAATACGCGCCAAAGAGCTGAACACAACCGAGTACCGAAAACACACTAATACTAACAGATTTTTAACTGGAAGGAAAATCAAAATGGGCTATAGGTACGAAATTTTAAGAAAAACTAAGTTGATTTATTTGGGCTCAATTATTCCTAAGAAGTGGTTCTTACACTTTTAGTTGACTTTCGATGAAAATTTTCCGTTTTGAATAATAATACTATTTTGAGCATTTTAGTAAAGCATTGTTTTCTTAATTTTCCTTCGCCAGATGACACCTTATAGGAAGTGTCTGAAAGTTTACGTCGAAATAAAGAAAAAGCTTAATGAGGGATTTTTTATTTCAGTGGCATTATCTGGGAAAAAAATCGTACTGGCCATGGCAGATCACAGCATTAAAACAAGTTAAAAGTTTTTCACAAGCTTAAAATGATAAAGTTTCTTGAAAACACGAACGTCGCGTATTTGACACATGGAGCGTTATATGAACTTTCCCCCTATTGTCGAGCTCATCAATGATTGTTTAAACAATCCATGGCTTTCGGAATAAAAAGCAGGAAAATTCATTTCATTATCACGAACAAACAATTGAAACCACGTGTGTTCCTCTGGAGTGAGTCATTATTATGTTTTTAATCCTCAAAATCCTCTGAAAGGAAGCCACCCACAATTTCCTTTGATTTCTCTGTATTTTTTCAGGAATACAATTTAAATTTTTCTCAATGGTTCATTAAAAACTCAAAGGTGTAAAATAGCTGTGCAAGATTGTTGAGTAAAAGTTAACGAAGAATCCAATCATAGGTTGTCAAAATTTTGCACCTCAAGAGCAAGCATCACTATACAATCAACAAACAAACGAAAGGATATCAAAATTTTCACTGATTTGGTGCTGTCAAATTTGAGAAAAAAAAATCCCTCAAATGATTCCCTCTAGTGATTCCCTCAAAATTCACACACTTTAAATACAGAAAAGAAACACACATTGAGATAACATGTGCTAGTGTTGCTGTGAGTTTGAAAAATTTAAATCCTATTTTCCTGACTGAAGGCTTTATTCGTTGAGAGTGAGAAGATCATCCATTTTTACAGTATAAGATTTTTGTCGCTTCAAAATTTTTAAAAATTATGACACCTAAAAGCACCTTAAAAATCTTTTGAAAAGCTTTAACCAAAATAATGCAAATCACAACTCAAAAACAAGCGAAACTTTCCACCGCCAATATTGTACTTTGCGCGAACTTGAAAACCCTTTTTATCAATATAATAATTCTCAGCTATGGGATGCCCCTCTTGCTAACTTTTCTTCCCTAAGATGCATGTGACTCTTGAATCTTGTGCCAATTTTGATTCTCTCATAAATCTACTTCAAGTGAAGAAAAACCAAAACAAATCAATGAGCAAGCATTTGTACACCTGCTAAAGGGATTGCTTAAAAACACAGTGAAACGATAAACGCCCAAACTGCATCTTAAAATCGTTATCATTTTCATAAACATGCCAGTAGTAGGAACATATTGAACCTTGAAATTATAAATCTAGGCCAAAGATTTTTTATCATCCATCATCATAATGTGAAAAGGCAAATAAATTATTTCAAGGCTCAATGTGTACCAGTAGTAGAAATTTATGTGTCGTCTATCATATCGAATAATCCATACACCCTAAACTCCTGTAAACCATAAAAAACATACATGATTACCTCAATGGTTATTTATTTTTATCTTTTTCTCTTTCAATTTCCTAATTCGAAATTAAAACACAATTTGTAAAATAAAACAACAAAATGATTCCTCATTATCGATTTCCATCATCAACAAATCAACTGCAACAACAAAAAATTAAATGAAAAAAAAACCTCATCATGCCCCGACATTTTGGTTTGCAACTGCAAATGCACCCTCCAAACCGCGTAAAACAACACTCCCACGTATGAACTTTGTTGATTTTGAATCACGCGTAAAATCATCCAACCACAACATAAACAAAAACAAAAACAACCAAGAAGTTACCAACAATGGTCGACCGATGAACCCGAGCCTAAGCGAAGACTCGGTCGCGGAAACGGCTCTGTCCAAGAAAAATTCCGACGGTGAGTTTAGTGAGTTCTAGATGTGCAACAAACAAAATCGTTAGAAAAGTTTTGAAAATGAGTTACAGTTTATGAAAAAAAAGGACAGGCCTTAGGCAAAAAACCACCCTTTTCGATTCCGATTCCTTGTCGATGATAGAACAAACGTACCAAACATTTCCCAAGGAAAACGTTTGTTATTGAACGCAAGGGATTTTAAGTGACTCGAAAGTCACTTAAAATCACTGTTCGTAGATAAACGATTGCATTTCCCAACAATTCCTTAGTATAATTCTAATTTAAAGTAAAATTAACTTTTTCAAAAATATATCAATGTGTTTGAGTGTAAAATTTTGTTTTCCAATGTTCTATCTAAGGCCCCCCTTCCCAATTAGAGAATGTTGATACTAGTCTAGACTCAAGGTTGTTGTTCGTTAAACGGGCGCTTTGGTTTTGAACTCGATGTCGGTTTTCAACAGCTGTTGTTTAACGTTACATTATTTTTCGAATGTTTTTCAGTGTATTATTTTTGATAGTTTGAAAAATTCCTTATTTATTGGTTTTAAAATTTTAGTTCGATCAATGTGTTTCTACTTTCTCTGATCTATCGTCTATTTTTACAAACAAAATTTGCTAAAACAAAAAGTTTTTTTCAGGGTTTTAAATGTTTGATGATCATGATTGGCAGAGTAATTTTTTTTCTCCGTGTAACCCTTATTGGTGACTGTTTCTTGTTTGAGTTAGAGATTATTTGCTGTTATCTATGTAGCACGATTTTTGTGAGCAATGTTTTTCCAATGAAGAAATTAAGCTATTACATCCAATAATTTTTATCAATCCCTTTGATATTTATTAGAATGTTTTATTTTACTTCTAAATTAATAAAGTGACAAATGGGTTTGAGTGAGAGTAGTGAAATACAAAAGAAATAATTTTCTTCATATCTTACAAGTGATTCCGATTAAGTGGTTCCAATTAGCTCAAAGATATCACACAATTGGCTCTAGGACTGACCTGTGCCAATAAATTGGACTTGCTCAGTGTGTTTAAAAACTGTAAACATCTCACCTACTGCTTGACAAGTAGACAGAGCCAATTTTGGTCATTTTCGAATTTCTCAAACCCTGGGGTCTGAAAAGCTTCGTATTAGTTTAAACTCATCCATGGTTTTTGCACAGTTTTTAAATAACGTTTGCATGAGAAAATTAAAACTTTTTGGTTTGTATGGGAAAATTGAATATTTTGTACCGAAAATCAACATCATTTTTGTTTCTTCTGTGGAACTGAGCCTGCTAATGATTTTTGTGCCAATTTATAAATTTTGATGGAATGAAGGAATTTTTCCGCTCAACAACTTTGTCCAAGATCGTTGTTTCGTATATAATTAGACAAATAAGTTATTAGGTGCTGAATGTCTTGTGTCATTGAAAAAAATCAATTGACATCACTGCTGGGTGCCAAGCAAAGTATTGTATGACTACTTTTCATGTAATATTTTGCGAGGAACCAGCAGTGATGTCAATTGAATTTATTGTTTTTCAATGCCAAAAGACATACCCCTATTAAACAGCTTGTAACTTTTTTGCCTAAAAAGAAACGAAGTTACGGTCTTGCACAAAGTTTTTCAGCGAAAAATTTCCACGGAATTTATGAATAAGCAAAAACACAAATGAAACATAAATGATGTTGATGTTTCAGTACAAAATATTAAATTTCCTCATACAAACCTAAAAGTTCAAATTTACTCATGTAACCTTACTTAAAAATTCTGGAGAAAATCGTGAATGAGTTTTGAACCAAAACAAAGCTTTTCAGGCCTCAGGGTTTGAGGTATTTAGAAATGACCCCAAATCGACTCAGTCTATTGACCAGTCCATTGTTGATATCTACTGATCATTAGTCAATTTTGTGGAAAGAGCGAGTGTTTAGTTGTTAAATCCACCGCACGGCGAGCCATCACCTCCCCTCAGTTTGCTTCTCTGGGTCCGTGGGTGCAACTAGACGACTCATGATACAAGTTACAAGTAACTTTGTACCCCTTAGGACATAGAGCCCATCTGAGGCCACTGACCTTTGTTCCCACCTCAAACTGTTTAACACACTTCGCTTCAATAGTGGGAGCTCGAAGACAATACTCGTTTTCGAATCCTCTTGTCAGCAACGACCTCATATCAACACGACTATATGCACGACCTCTCCTTTAACGAATAAAGATCGGACATCTCATCGTGCTGAAAGAGGTCCACAATTTAGCGCAACTACTGGCTTTGCGAATCCGGTCCAGGAAGTTCAGAGACACAAAACGAGTTGTCGACGACACTTTCTCGCACACGCGAGGGAGGAGACAAGACCCCCTGAACCACTTGTAAAACTCAGACTCCTTCGACACCTCAAGTGTTGACTTAAGTCACCACTTCGCCCAACTAGTCGATTTGCGGATCGTGTGATCCCGAAGCGCAAATCGAGCTTTCGAAGCACCTCTTCAGAATTGAACAGATCGTGCCTCTAGTGAATTTAGTGGTAGTTCTCTTAGCCGTGAATCTACAATCAATAGGGACTTGCAGACATGTTTCCGCCCTGGACCATGAGGAGGTGAAACTACTGGCCCAAAGCATAGTGGGACTACTTTTTTAGTTAGTAACCACAGGTGGTAAATCCCGGTTTACGAACTGTATTCCAGGGCACGGCGAGACATCGCGTTCCCCCAATTTGCTACTCTGGGCCAAGGGTACAATGGGAAAACCCATGACATACTCCGTGTATACCTTCTACTCCCTAAACTCAATCTGAGGTCTATGACTTAGTTCCCACCTTGAACTGTTTAACACACTATCCTCCAATAGTGGGAGGTCTATTCGCGCCAGTTCGCTTCAAGGTAATACTCATAGATGAGACCACTTTAAGCATACCTCTCATCATTACAGCTTGAAGTCTGAACTCTCCTCTAAAGACTTAAGAACTGACATCTTACAACTCCTCCTTCTCCTCTTACGAATCGACATCTGACCCCTCCTTGCATCGACCCGAGGTTGATGTCCATATAAATACCTCTCCTCTACAAGACTCAAGGCCCGATCTTTCCTCTCTCGAGATCTTATCAACTCGAGATCTAATCTCTCATCCTAATGACTCGAGGTTATCGCTTATACCCTTCGTCTTATTGATTAAAGGCCTGACTCGAGATCCGACCTCTTATCGTGCTAACTCTCTGACACTGACTGGAATACAATCCTTAAACCGGGATTTACCACCTGTGGTTACCAACTAAAAAAAAAACACTGACACTCCTCCCGAAGACTCGAGGCCTGACCTCAGCTCTAACGAATCGAAGTCGGACCTCTTATCTTCAAGATTTGAGTTTTGCCACCTTTATACCCATCGTGTGCAGATCGAGATAAGCTTTTCTTAGACTCGTGCCTGCCACAGCACACGCGCGGGACTTAACGCAACTACTCGGATGATTCCCGACGGAAACGTCATCCTACACCGACTCGAATAGCTCACCCGGCGTCGAGAGCCACTCTACTCATTATTCCTTATTCCTCGATCGTGGATTTTTTTTTTTTTAACAAGATGGAAATTTGACTTCAAACCATAACAGCCGGATGTTTGCTGCCGTGTGTGGGTTCATCCCACTAAACCACCTTGGGCTTCGTGTGCCAGATGTGCCCCTTGGTTTCACCCTATGATACTACATCAAGGGGTAGGCTGTGCTCATGCACTTATACATCTCACCCTTTTCCTCTTTCTCAATTCATCTTTCTCCTTTTCTCTATCGCCAAATTCAGCCTGGTACGGGAGACCCCGAGACGTGTGCCGGTTAGGTAACGCTTTCATAGTAACTCACGCCCGTCACAGCATCCACTATCCCGGGGACCTCGAGACGTGTGCCGATTAGGTAACGCTTTCAAAGTAACTCGCGCCCGTCACAGCATCCACTCCCACAGGATTTTTATCCATCAAGGCATGGCCGATTGAGGAACTACCAAGCTAGAATCCCGTCACGACCACTCCGAATGGTATCTCCGCTTCCTTTTGCTGCAGTAAAGATCGTAGCTGAGTACGTGAGACCTTTTAAGTTCCACCACACATATGAGTCCAGATTAGGGTTATACCGCGCCCTAAGATCGCGTTGTTTTTGAATTGAAGTGTCATACGAGGCCCAAGACCTTCCATTAGCTTGTCAAATTTGGTTGACTATCTCGCTCTTTCCGTTCATAATCTTTCCTGATTCTTATTAAATCGCGCATGATTTGTGAGATTTCGTCGACTATAGCACGCGAGGAAGGTTGAGTCTTTTCTCCGCAGCTTTGATCATTGGGAACCGCACTACTCTGATAATCCTCAAAAATGTAGTATCCTACGCACGAACGTGGCGTACCCATGGCATCCGCTATGCAGAAGATATTGCCTAATCTTTGTAGCTTCGAACCGTGGGGTCAAACGCACACGACTCGACAGTTACTCCGACCGTTGTCCGGTCTTCTTGTATCCTAGGATTTTTAGACCGCGCTTTTTTCTGCCCTTTTTGTACCAGATCGAGAGCAGCTTATCCTGGACGCTACGATTCGGATGTTTGCCGGCAGAGACGACATTCTACACCGACTCGAGAGGCTCGCCTGGCATCGAGAACCTCTCTACCTATACCTAGTTATACCCCGACAGTGGAATACCTCCTTCCCTCGAGTGGTTCCGCTACGAGGAAAGTATTTTCTTATCCCCGCAGTTTCCCTTTTAGGAAGCGCACTACTCGGATACCTCCCGACATTGGGGTATCCTACACACGTTCGCGGCGCACCCCTGACCTCCGCTACGCATCAAGATGATACCTTATCTTTGTAGCTTCGATCAAGGGATCGGACGCACACTACTCAGATGCTCCCCGTCGATGAAATCATCCTACACCGTTCGCTGACTGCCGTTGACTCCATTGTATCTTCAGGGCAGTCATGATCCCCATCGCTGACCGCATGCCAAGTGTTGGAATCCGCACATATCCTCTGTACCACGTTGTCTGCTGTCGTGTCGGGCCCACAGCAGGCAGGAATGTTGGTACGTACCGCCGCAAACCTCGGACAGACAAACACCACATGCTCGGGTGTTTCCTCCTAGTCACCACAATCTGGGCAGTATGGCGAAGTCACATGTCCAAACCGGTAGAGGTACTTCATGAAGCATCCATGACCAGTCAGGAATTGCGTCATATAGAAGTCCAGTTCACTGTGCCTTCTTCCGATCCTGCTCCCGATGTGCGGAATCAGCCGATAGGTCCACCTTCCTCTCGCTGTACTGTTCCATAGTTGCTGCCAGTTGGACATCGAGTCCTCATTGGCGAGATCTCGTATGTAGGGCGTGTCTTTGTTGTCATAGCAATAGACATCCTCATCTAGTAAAACCGAGATTGGAATGACACCCGCCGACACAGGCGGCTTCGGACGACATGCTCTGGTATCCGCTGATAACCTACAGGTTCATCAGCCGCTGAAAGTTTCTAAGTCGCTGCAGGTTACAGTGTCTTGCGGTCGCAAACCCTCACCGGTATACTGCAGTTGGCGATTGTGGAAGTAACTTTCCACAAGCCTATACAGATATGCCGGGATCCTCATTTGGATGAGCGACGACGCAATCGCTGTCCAACTGACACTGTTGAAGGCGTTCTTCTCGTCTAGAGTGACCACCGCGCAAAAGCGGAGCCCTCTCCTCTTTGTTAACCTAGCTCTGTCCGTTAACTTGATGACCGAGCGGATGACATCTACAATGCTGCTTCCTTTTCGGGAACCAAACTGTTTTTCCGAGATTCCTCCCTCGCTTTCAGTGTATCTCTAATCACTTTTTCCAGGACATTACCCGCTGTATCCAGTAGACAGATCGGCCGATACGCCGATGGGTCTCCTGGAGGCTTACCCGGTTTTGGCAGAATGACGAGTTTCCGCCATTTCCACGTGTCAGGGAACACCCGTTCCGTCACGTATCGTTGCAATGATGTCCAAAACATATCGGGGAACTCCCTGATCGCGACCTTCACCGCGACGTTCGGAATGCCGTTCGGACAGGGGGACTTCCTCGGTTGGACTGTCTTGGTCTCCTGCATGTGCGCCGTTCAGGTGTTCATCGAAGTGCTGTTCCACCTTTTGATCACCTCACGATTGTCCGGCAGGATGCCTTCGTCTTTATCCCGGCACATTTCGGCTTGCGGCACGAAGCTTATCGCGCTGCGAGAAACTGTGGTAGAACTTTAGCGTTTCTTGGGAACGATACAGCTGCCCGCGCGGCCTTCTCTTCTTTCATCACCATCCTATACTCCTCGTGGAACCAGTCGTTCCGTCGAGTTTGTTCCACATGCCCGATGATGTCCTCCCCAACGCTGTTGACGGCTGTCTTGATGGTATCCCAACGGTCCTCTAGACGGGTTTCGTCAAGTTCGCCTCTATCGGCAGCGCTGCTTCAAGCGATTGCGCGTAGTCTGCCGCGACCTCAGGTTGCTTCAATCGTTGGCGCCTCGACAGAACCTGACATCGATGATGTCCGAGAAGTGCCGGCTGTCTATCAAAACGTGGTCGATCTGTGATAGCGTTTGGTACGGTGATTTTAGGAGTATCTGGTCCGGCCTCAAATCCTGAATTTCATAGCTGGTTTGCCCAGTAATAGTTGATAAAGCTTCCCCAAGAGACTTGTCAGGTTTTTACCGACACAATATAGCTCTTTAATCATTGGCCGTTGCAGGTAAATTTTATTCCCCTAACTTAGGTAGGAATGACCGTCAGCTTTGTCGTCGTAACCGGGTTCATTGCCAAAATATCAGCTTGGAAAAATTAGCGGAGATTACTGGATTTAGTCGCCTCATACGATGTTCTTCAGTTTCTCCAGGCTTCCTGTATGTACGTTGACCACCTTGGTTATGGTTTTCTTTCTGTTATTTCCTGTTCCTTTCAACAAAGGTTTACTTACATCGGGAGACACATACGATGTTCGTACGCTGAATTCCTCAGTGTTTAACTTATTCCATGTTAGGGGTCAAATGAAACTCTATGCACTAATGAGCTTCTAAAGAAATATTTAAAGTCAGTCTGCAGAGTTTTTCCTCTTAATGTTCGTTCTACAACTTAGTACAAATTAAAAAAAAGATCTTGAAATATGAAAGAGTATTCTGAATGCATAAACAAATAGTATTGTAATTAATTCGCATTCTTCATTGAAATAATTTCTGTGTTCTTGTTTACAAGAAATTGTTAAATAATTTTACACTTCTCATTTTTGAAATAAAATTGTATTACATTAATTTTTTGTGGGAATCTAAATCGTTTTCCTGAAAATAAACATCAATTTCAATAGCTGAAACAAACACTTGCACACGCTTCTTTTCCATTTTTCACCTTTAAAGCTCATTCCATCTTTCACTCTTATTCTCGACTGTTCTTCTCTTTGAACTTTTTTTCTACTTTTGTCCTGTTTCTAGTATCTCTATGTGTATCTGTGTCCTCTTCTACTTCTTCTTCTTTCTTGATGATGCTTCTTTATCTCTAGTGATGACTCTTCTGTTTCTGTTTTTCGGGAGACTCGGTTTCTCTCGACACTTTCGGTAACCGACCATCGAACCTAAACCTAGACGATCCCTCCTAGGCCCAGCCTCAGACACACAGTGTTACTAACCGAAAATTCCTACTCTTAATTTCTTCCGCTTTACACCTTTCCACATCTGTTTTTGTGTGTCTTCGACCAACATCCAACAAATCAAAAAACCATCACCCGTGTGACAAAAAATGCTTGAAAACTGAATCACGAACCAATAATAAAACCAACGAATCACACAAAAGCGGGCCTCGAGATGGCGTCGATGTCCTCGATACCAGGTTCGGGTGGCACCGCCGGGAATGATCTGGTTCCGGGCCGGGGATTCCTGTCTACCGCTAGCCTGTGCCAGTCGGCCTCCCGGAGGGGCAGCTTCGTGAGCGGCATTTTTTCGTCATCCGGCGGAAGTTCCCATCGGCGGGACAGTGGCGGCGGCGGCGGAGGAGGCGGCGGCAGCCATCATGAAAGCACCGCCCTGGTGGCGTCGATCGGCGGTGGAGGTGGGGGACACTCCCACGTGGGTGCCGCCGTCCCTAACAGTAACGTCTTTATGCCTAACGACCATAACACGGTCACTAGTGATAGTAATACTAGCGTTAACTCGGCCCAGGTGCCAACGATGCTGCGACTTGGCGGGGCCTCGGCGTTGCCGCTTCTGCTCTGCGGCCAATTGCGCAACGAACTGCTCGCCCAACATCAGAAACAATTATCATTTTTCACACAAACCAGTTTAGAATCTCAGAATTATCATCTTATTAGCACTCACAGTGCGTAATTATCAATTTTATATCGAAACTATTACTATTAAACTTACCCTTAAAACTACCTCTCGCAAATTCAGAGCAATCTTCCACCCACACAAACACCTGTGTTCGAGTGAAAATCGTAGCTGACACCACCCAATTTATAAAGCAATTTACCAAAACAACCAAAAAACATCATCCCTCCTCAACAAGCTGAACCAAAACGTGTGCGCGTGTGTGTTTTCTTAGTGATCTTCTGCTGGTTGATCAACCAAACAAGCCCATTGATTAGCAATTTACTGTCCAAACAAAAATCCACTCAAACGCACTCAAACACACCCGCACTTTTAGACAGCTGCCTCCATAGCTGCACTTTTTCAACAACAAAAAATCATGCTAAAAACACGCATAAACCACATAGAAAGGCTCAATGCACCCGAACTCAACCACTAATCCCCCTACTCGAGACCACAGGGGACATCAATCCATCAACCATAGATGCAGCTTTTAGTTAGAAGAAAAAAATTCTTACCAACCTTTGCTCTAGGAAAACCGCAAAACGATGAGTGGTGGTGATGCGTGAGTTGATGACCAATCGTCCTGTTGTGCTTTTGCTCTGGTCGCTCATGTTTCGCTTCAAAGCTTCAGTCCTTGTGCATTCAATCGGGCGGGCGATTGATCATAAACAACGTCAATCGGTGGTCTATAGACTTTTCCGAAAGCTATTTTAAAGAAAGGGGATTAACATCAAGAGAATATTTTTTCCACTTGACCGTTTTTTGAAAATGTTCTCATTTAAGCTAAGTTGAAGTCAATACATATAAGTACATCTTGCCATAAAGATGACTGAGGTGTGGCCGAACAAAATGTTTATTTTTTATTGTTTTCCTTTAACAAAATGTTCATGTTTCGAGAAGGTAATTCAAAAATTTTGGTTGGCAGTGTATGCGGAATTCAATAGAAATATTTAAAAATTGCACATCATATATCTTCACAACCCAAGGACCTAATTTTGTAAGATTTTCACTTTTTGGCAGAATTTTGTTGAGCATTCTATAATTTTAAAATATGATACTTTTAAGCTTTTTTGTGATTGTCTAAATCGGAAAGCCACCATCCAAATCCCCATTAAGATTTTTTCCTAGTAAAATTTTTACCGTAGTATCGGAAAATAACATGATCTTAAAAGGTGTTTAAAAATAAGTATCAACAAGCAAGTCACAAATTACTCTCGCCTCCGGTGGAATTTACACTGTTTTAAATCACCCTAAGCTTGAGACATTTCATTTAACGACACCGTATGACGTTCACGAATTGAAAATAATTCTAAATTGTAAATTTTGATTTGCAATTCAATTTATCGTTTGTATTGAAACTCTAAATTGGACATACGAAAACATTTACCTTGTCTTTTTAGTAGGTTTTTATTGAGGAGTGAACTAAACAGGAATAGAGTTTGAAAAAACCATTTAACCTCAAAATTAATTTGTCAAATACTAATTTTATACATCGACAAGTTGGAAACCAGGCGTTTACCTCTCACAATAGTCGACGAAGTAAGCAAAAATCTTAATTTTTCTACCTTAGTACTAAAAATTTTAGTTAAAAAAAAGTTGCTCTCATTAAAAATATTATGCTGATATGAAATATTCTTCAAGAAACCAATTTCAGTGTCATTTTAATGTTTTGTTTGTTGTTCTTCTGAATATTGAAATGGTTTTGAAGAATTACACAAGGACACCAAATGAAGATTTTTCAGAGGTGAAATGAATTTAAAACTCTAAAACTTTTCTTTCAGCATTTGTTATTGAAATAACTTTTCAAATTTGTTTTCTATTTTTTCACTTTTCCGGATTTAAAGTATTTTTAAAGATATTTTAAACAAAATCGAATTTTATATATTTATTTATTTATTTATTTAACAAATTCTAGGTTTCTGCCTTTGATTCTAACTAGTTACAACACATCTATGATAAAAACATCTTAAGACTATATTTAATTTGTTCTCTGGACATAGTCAGTTTGATTACATCAGCATGTGCGTTGTAAAGCGCCATCATTCAAAAGATTGGTTCATTACGAGCGTAGTTCTGTCAGAGCTTAAAACTGTCGACAGCCTTGCGTGAATGTGAAATTTCTCTCCATTCAGAGTCTTCCGTTTTCGTTTCCTTCATTGCCTTCTCTCACTCAAAAAGCTCTCTCTGACTGACAGCGTTTACAATTTTCTTTCGCTCATCTTCCCATTCGTTTTGGCCTACGGTCACAGTCACTTCGAGGACATGACTGTGAGCTTCAATGCAAATCAGTCATTTCGATTTTGAATGAATGGAATCCGTTTGAGAAAAGTTGAACTTTCGCGTTGTTCCCGGCGCAAAGCTATCAAATTAATAGCGGCTAAACGGTAAACGATAGAATTTTGATGTCTTTGAGAGAATTAATTAACGCAACAAGATCTTTCATATTCTATTTAAAAATAAATGATTGATTCACATAGAAGGGAGATAAAAAATGTTTAAAAAAATACTTCGTGTATACACCTGATTCATTTAATAGATCTGTAGATCGTGCAATTGAAAAAAATTGCCGAGGACATCACAGAAATCGAATAAAAAAACAGAAAAAGTTATAAGCAATTTAAAAAATAAAATGAGAATTTTTCAGTTTTTGTTAATCCTCTAGAACCCATTTTTTTCGCTGAAAAATTCACAAAAGCCTAGTTTTATGATTACAAACAAGGTTTATTCTACGAAAAACTTTTAAGATGAGACAGAAATTTTGACAATTGCATAGGAGCTAAAGAAATTCACTTTCAGTACTTTTTCGATCGTAGTTTCTATAAATTCAACCAATTTCTCCTTAATTTTGAAATATATAAATCCTGACAAATAGTTATATTTTAAAATAATTTTTGTTGAAATTTTTCCACAAATAACTGAGATATTTCAACTTATACTAAAAGTAAATATTGTACATATTTTTCGAATTATTGTCATAGTTTATTTTATTTTTTTAGATCGTAAAACTCATTGACCAAGGATTTTTGAGGCTACCAAATTAATCATTTTTCGAAAAAAAGGTCAATTTTTAGTTTTCTCATATTTTTTAACTTTTCTTAGCTGTTGCTTTCGATAACTGCTTGTCAAACCATTTGCATTAGTATGGTTTGTTAGCTTACCATATTTAGAAAGATTCTACGAAAAAAGTAATAAAAATTATTGTAGTAAAAAAAAATTATATTTAGGCGATTTTAGTAAACCCCGTCTTAAGGCGGTTTGGCACTAGAGGGTTAAATTTTTTTTTTTGAATAAGTTTCAGAAAATCAGTGTATTTATCAATACACATCAATATTCAAATTGCTAAAACACCCAAATTTGTTGAACATTATAGAGACAAGAAGAATTTATACCAATTCAATGCCCCCAATTATTACTTCAAGAGTATTTTTTTATTATTTGATTCAATTATTCAAGTTATCAGCTTTTCAATGATGTTAAAACGAAACATTAGTTTGCATTAGTTTATTTGTATACATTCAATCACTATTGAGCCATTGCTGTTGTTGTGGTTTATCATTCATTTATTGACTTTTTCTAGGTGAAAACGCCTCAGTTTGCAATTCATCTAATGAAAATCATTGTTTCGTGCGCTTACACCGTCTGAAAGCTAATAACTTTGAAAAATTAATCCATTAATAAAAATGTACGAGCTCAGGCAAACTCATATAAGTTAATTGAAAATAAACATTTTTCTCTTCTAGATGAATTTTTAAGATGTTTTTCAATAGAATACGAAAGTTTTTGTAGCGTAGATAAATTGTCTCGAAGACAACAAATGTCTATCGTTTAGCCGCAATTAATTTTGATCACTTTTTTCGGTACATGCAAAGTAGCACAGGCGAATATGATTGGCTCCCACATTCAAAGAGGATCCAAATGAATGATTCTTGAACGTTTGATCCTGTCACGACTCTGTGGAACGAATGAGTGTGAAACGAATGGTGAAACAAAAGAGAAGACATTCACAGTCAACAAGAAGCTCACTCTCTCCAAACAAAGATTATTTCATCGACTGCCGGAGAAGATGAAAGGGAGAGCTTTTTCTCTCACATTCAACCCCTTTTCTGCCAATGAAGGTGACTGTTTCGAGCACTGAGTTCTGTATTCGATTTGGAAGCTGAAACGGTCTCACGTTGCGCAAACTGCTACGTCCTTCGTTTGGAGAAGTTTGTGATACGGTGAAAAATACTTTCCACTGGTCAAGTCCTTTAAAAACAGCGCATCTGTTGATTTTCTCCAAGTTTCGTGTAACTCCAGTCTTACTAACATACACAAGGATCGATATTCCGGCATTTCTTCTTGCCACCGAAGGTTTCTTAAAGCGTATCTCAGAAATCTTTTTTTAATCCTTTCAATCCTGTTTTTATGAACGTTGTAATACGGCTGCCACACTATACTGGCGTATTCAATAGTGGTTCGGATAAGTCCAACATAAATAGAGACGATAGTGTAAGAATACAAATCCTGCTTACCATTCCGTACATAGAGTTCGCTTTGGCTACGACTTGTTCAACATGTTTCCTGAAACTTAGTTCTTCTTCTAACTCGACTCCCAGATCTTTCACGGATGATTTTCTTGCTATGGTACAGCTGTTCTCGAAGCAATATTCGTGCACAATATTACTCACTTTCCAAGAAAAGGTAATAACGTTACACTTTGAGGCATTGATTTTCAATTCGAAACTACTGCAACACTCTGAAAATCTATAAAGCGCATTTTGCAGGGTCAAACAATCCTTTGGGTGCCGCACAGGGAGGAACAATTTAAGATCATCTGCGTATATCAACACAAACACGTGATGCAGCACTTCGGGAAACTCGTTCATGACAGTGACGAAAAGAATGGGTCCCAAGTGACTCCCTTGTGGTACGCCGCTGTTGACCGAGAATACTCTGGATCTCACATTCCCTATCTTCAAAAATTGAACTCTTTCTTTCAGGTATGAATAAATCCACTGAAGACAAACTCCGGTGATCCCATTTTTACACAGCACTGACAGGAGAGCATTTATGTTAATCACGTCAAAAGCCTTTGACATGTCGGTATATATAGCATCGACTTGAAAACCCTGCATCATCCATTGTGAAGTTCAAGAGACGAATTCTGCCAAGTTCGTAACCGTTGATCGCTTTTTCAAAAAGCCATGTTGAAAGTCCGACATTTTCCCATCTAACCAAGGATAAATTTGGTCATAAATTATGCTCTCGAACAGTTTGGGTATGGCAGACAGAATTACTATCCCACGATAATTTTCGGCAGGCAGTTTTGAACCATTTTTATGGATTGACACAATGTGGGAAATTTTCCAAAATTTCGGAAACTGACCTCTACGAATTGAAGTGGAGAAGAGCATAAATAACGGCTCCGCCAAGACGATAACGCATTTTTTAAGAACGAATTTGGAATTACATCAGGTCAACTACTTTTGGATTCATCAAGCAGCAAAATATTTCGTCGAACATCCGTGATCGATAATCTCAGCTCAGGAATGACTTCTTAAAGCACTTCTTAAAGCACTTCTTCACATTTTTAAACTACCTATAATCAAAACTAAACGTAATAGTCCAAATTTGATTATGCTCATGCTTATGCTTATGATACATACGCAGCCAGATCTTGTCAGCATCCCGGTGAGTTGTAAAGTAACATTTACTACTCATCTTAGCCCACTGTGCAGTATTGGACGCAGAGACAACTGGAATCAAAGGAGAAAGAAACGTTGACAACAGTACCATACGTTTCTGTGATTATAAAATGTTTAAAATATTTTCGTTGGGAGCACATATGCTAAGATTGATTGTGCTCCTTGAATATGGTCCTTGGGATTTCATCCTTCTGTGGATGGAAATGAGGTTTTTCTGCACAGGAATCCAAACTTAGCTGTATATAATTATTCAACTTATGAATTGACTATAGTGCTGTATTTGGTTATTTTTTTTTTTTTTTTGAAATTATCACTTCATCTGTATTTGACATTTCTTATAAATGAAGGTTTTGGATTTTTGTGCACCATCATTTCTGGTCCTCTTATGACCTTGGATATGGCACCTTTGCTCGCTCATGAAAAGAAACTTTGAAGTAACAGAAAAACTAAATTAGTATAGCCACGAAATCTTTTGAAAATAACTTTTTCAAAAGATTTTGTGGATTCAGTGAGGAATATTTGAACTTTGATAAAATAAATTCATAACAGTCACTAAACACATAACCCGTAGAGTAGTCATAGTAACGAATCCCTCGAAAAAATCCAAACACTAACCATTACTACAAAAAAAATTTAAATTGGAAATCTGCCAACGTAATAGTCCAAATTTGATTTAAAAACAAATTTTAAAGTCAAGATATTTAAATTTTTCGATATTTTTTCAATAAGATTGTCTTTGTTTTTACATTCTGAATGTTAATGTTCTTTAAACATAATCTTTTTTTTTCCTTATTGAAAATTCACATTTAAAATCGTGATAAATTTGTTTTTTCAAATTCAAAACACTACAACAACACCTTCAACCAACCCTTTAATTTAAAATGAATGAAAAATTACATTTATCATTATTTTCCTAACAAATGATCATGGTTTATCTTTTAACCTGATCGGACATTTATTTCAATCTAAAATTTTTAGAATTGAGTTTTTTTTTTAATCTGTGTATTGGAAATTTTTATTTCAAATTTGAAAATTAGACTGTTTAGAAAAATATTTTTAGCAAACATTTTTAGCAAATTTCAAGTTAAGCATAAAGAACATCATTTTGAAATATTTATCATTGACTTACCGAAAATATCATTGATTTGAAATTTTCTGTGTGATTTGTTCAAGAGATTTTGTATGATTTTATCAGTAAAATTTTTAATTTTTTGAAATTGTTTGATAATCATGAGTTAGAAAATTATTTTTTAAATTTTAAACATTTTTTGAAGGAAAATTTGCCGCCACTCGGGGCTGGGCTGAATGATTTTTAGTTATAATTCTAATTAATTAACAAAATATTTTTTTTTTTTGAAGAGAAATGAATCCAACTGTAAGTTGAAATTTCAGGGACTAGATAAGATGAAAATTGATGTAATAAAACATGTGAAAAAATTTCGCCTTGTCTCCCGGTAGGACTTGAACCCACATCTTGCGCCTCTCCGGGGCCCATGTATTGACATTCTACTACAGGAGACAACCTGGCGTATGAAAGTTATACTGGTCGAGTGTCGATGTCTATCGGAATGAAGGGAATTGTTTTCCCATGTGATCATCATCATTTTCGTAGTCTATTTCTATTCCCATCATTTCAACTTACGGTAGTTGGACACAAATTTGGATATTTTAGGCACGGCAAGATTTGCATTGCCTTCTCATAGACTGCACGGGTTGTCAGTTGTGATGAGAAATGATGCGTTTGCCGTATTTGGATATCCAACCAAATTCGGTGTTTGGCACCGCCTTATTTTTTATTTTTAAACTGTGACCCAGAGATGGGTCTTGACTCTTGACTCCTACCGGGAGACAAGGCGAATTTTTTCACATGTTTTTCTACATCAATTTTCATCTTGTCTAGTCCCTGAAATTTCATCTTACAGTTGGATTCATTTCTCTACAAAAAATGTTTCGCTGACTGAATGTTTGAGTCAAGACCCATCTCTGGGTCACAGTTTAAAAATAACAAAATAATTTTGAACGTTATTTTGAATTCTGAATCTCATTTCTATTTACTAAATATTCTAAACCTTATTTCTGAATTCTTAAAAATCTAAAATGTGTATAAAAGTACGTAATTGGAATTCAATTTACGAATGAAAAGTACTGAATGTTAACTACACAATTATTATTCAGAAATTTTAATCTGATTCAATGACCTAGTATTTTGGTTTTAGTATAGAAGTGAATCCCTTACTGGGATATGAATATATTATCGGTCATAAAAACGAAACTTAATTATCGAAATCAGATTAGATACACAAGGGAAGATCATTTTTGGTTCCTGTGTTTTAAGAAGACAGGTTGCTCGAAGCCTTCTTGATTGTTTGCAAATATGGGTATGGGTAAGCTGGGGCACAAAATTTCGCATCAATTTGTGTTGTAAATTTCATGTAATTACTGGAACATGTTAATTTCAATTTCTGCGTAATCTAAAATTACATTTAAAAAAAACTGCAGTGCTGCGCACCAGTTAATTAAATATTTATGGGTTTTGGCGCTCAAAATGTATCTTCAAGGCTGTGGAAACCACGATCTTAGCCTGGCTTATTTTCACCCCATTTGTACATTATGGACACTGTTCCAAAAATTTAGAAAACTTTCAACATATTTAACCAATTTGTAGAAGAAGCACTGATTCTAATTAACCAGATCCTAATGAACGTATTTACAGGAAAAGGGCCATGAAATTTGCTGGTTTCAGTTTACACATGACATATTTGTGGAATGAAGTTTATTTAATATTATGACAGTGAATTTAGGCGATTTTTAGATCTGAAACAGAATATTCTTGGGACAGTATTTTTTTAGCAAAATAAGTAAAGAAATACCGGTTATCATGTGTAAAAATTTGAAAATAGTGTCTCAGATACTTATGAAGATATCAAAAATTAAATATTTTTCATTTTGACGCACAATCATCCCCCAGGCCCATCCATGGGGGCACGACGATACCAAAAAAGGCACAATAAATCCGGTAATTTGTTAAAAAAAGAAGTTCAAAATTATGTTGCTTATTCGTGGTTGAAACATTAGTTTTAGTTTTCAAGTTTATAAGAAAAATTTCCGAACCCTTAGACAATGAATGTAAATTCATATTTCGAATAAAACCAGAATTTTAAACTTCAGGCATACGAATCAGTACACAGAAATAGGACACAAAAATTTAACATCAGATTTCAACAAAAACTATTGAAAAAAAATTCAGATCAGATTAGAAGTTATTAATGATTGAAAAATGATAAAACTTGTTAATTTGTAATCGTCTTCATTTACATTTTCTTTAATAATTTTTAATTGGAGGGTAGATTGAAAATTGATGAATAAAAAAAATTAAATCCTGCGAAAAAAGTTCATTTTGAACTTTAGAGAATTTATTCAAAACACAGATTTGATGATTAAATTTGATTTGATATCAAAAAATTTAAATTTGTGTGCCAGTGCCAGTGATGAAAGTCAAAGAAAAAATCTTATTTTATAATATTCAAATACAACCTATAAGGTAGCAATTGGATTTTTAAATTTCACAATCATTACTTTAAAGTGACAAAGTTAAGGTTTGGAAATGGATGGTTTCTTAAATTATCAAAAAGGAACTGATAAAAAAAAAAGGAATCCCATGTTTTGTTGTACATATTTAAAAAACAAAACACTTCATCAGCAATGTAATTTACCTTGAAAATTGCTATTTTGTAATCATTTTTGTGAACTATCGGGTGCAGATAATATTGTTTAAAATTTCAAGGTCCGAATATATTTTCGCCGTCAATTAAAATATTGTGTCCTGAGAATGTTATGTGTTTTGTTTCCAGAAAAAAAATCAAACACAAAATTATTTAAAAAAAGTTATAATTTTTTCAATAAAAACTGCTTACTATTCTAAAAACGTATTTTGAAATTTTTATTGATAACTCAAGAAAACAGCTTATTGATGCCTTTATTAATTTGGAAGATTTTAGCGCCATGTCTCGAATCATTACATAGATTTTGTCTACCGTCTCTAGTTTTGGTGATAAAAGAGTCTATAAATTTAAAAAATTTTCAGTGTTGAGTCCAGTCGATTATTGAAAAGTAATGAACAAAAAAATCTACATGAAAGTAAAAAAAAGATTCTGAATTTGTATATTAGACACGTAATTTAATTAAGGAAAAATATTTTGTACATGTTGATGATGAATGATTGAATTCTACAGTTTTTTTTATTGGTACAAACCTTAACATTATAAAAAGTACCATTGACAGTACTGAAAATATTCTTTTTTAACGTTTTAGTTGATTTATCCTATTTGTTAAAGCCTGCAAAATGATTATATTTATCGGAAATTCAATCTGGGTTGAAGTTTTTTTAAGAATCGTGCAAATAAGGGATATTCAACAAACAAATTGAAAATTTTTTCTTAACGTTTTTCGCAGAAACGAAAATTGTGGCCTGGGAAAATGTTTATAACAAATTAAAAACCTTTGTTTTTTTTGGAATGTTTTAATGTTTTGTTTGAAAGGTGCCGAATTTTTGGAATGATTTTTACTTATTTTAAAAAAAGTTATTTAAAAAAGAAAAAGCTGATAGAAAAAAAAAACCAATTGCATATTTGACTTCGGTGCACCCAATTTTATGAAAATAAGCTCTAAATATCTTTGCACAATGATAAAAAAAATAAAATTTTGTACCTTGTTTAATTTTTCAAAACATTTTTGAGTATTGAAATGAACATTTCGAAGAACAAGAAACACAAAATCAAATCAAGACTGAAATTGGTTTCCCGAAGAATATTCTATATAAGCAGAAATTTATAATGAAAATTTAAAATTTGTTATAATTGTTGGCTTCAAATCCTAAACATGTTTGGTAACACTTTTTTATTTAAACCCATTCCTAAAACGAGGTAGATATTGTTTGGTCAATATTTGTGTTTCAAAACGAAAGGTAAATTGATTTCAACCCAAAATTACAATTAAAAATAAGTATTGATTAGGAAACGTCATATAGAATCTTAGAATAAAGAACCCATAAGCCTTGAAGAATTAAGGACTAAATTCCGAGGCAAAAGGATTTTCTGATATGTTTATTAACACATATTTTTTTAACACCTTTTGGGATCAAGTACTTTCTCCTTACAACGATGAGCTCATTTCAATTTTAATTGGAAAAAAATCTTTATGAGGAGGGGGGTGGGTAGAACCCCTTAAGCCTCCCCCCGTTTTCACTTTCTTGCATGAAGTGAATTTGAAACGATCATAAATATTTCTGTTGGCAGTTTGAATGAAAAAATGGAAGTTTTCTCTCCAACAATACAGAAGGAAATTTTTAAGTGTAATAAAGAAAGTTAAAGTAAATAACTATGTTTTTTTCTACTGTTTGTTTCTTGAAACATTATTTCATTTTGAGTAAGCCTCTTTGGGTTGAAGGAAAATTTTCAGTTTTTTTTTCTTTCTTTTGCGTAAATTGAGTTAATTTCAGACTTCGTAGCAGATGTCAAACAAAAGATTCTGTGGATTTTGAGAAGTTTCCAATTTTCTTCAACCCTGTGTTCTGAAAATTTTTGCGGGTTTCATTAAAGTGCCTACAATGCAAGAAAACATACCTTTATTGAACGGGTTTTGACTTACCTATCTTAAACTGAGATATTCAGTGACTATTTTGTATTATTGACTGTTTTTTTCTTTCAATTTACTTTAAAAAAAAATATTTTGGCTTTTTCGGCCCTAAATGTAGATCAAACAACGGTGGTTTTTTAAATACCCGACGTTTCGACCAGTTTTGTTGGTCTTTTTCTGGTCGAAACTTCGGGTATTTAAAAAACCACTGTTGTTTGATCTACATTCAGGACCGAAAAAGACAAAATAAAATTACCATATATCATTCCCGATCGAAAACATAAACCTAACTTTGAAAAAAATCAATAAAATTCTACCAATTCTATATCATTGGAATAGAGCAGACTTTAAGCTCGAAAATGACTAAAGCTTTTAATTTTTTAACTTTGGTAATTTAAAACACAGATGAGACGAAAACTTGCTCAAAATCTGTGATACTGAAGGTTTTTTTTTGTGAATACCGCAACCCTGGATCAACAAGTGAAGTAAAACTACAAAAATTTAACTTTCTATTAAAAACGGTATAGCTTATAGGATATTTTAGTACTGGAAATTACTAGAAAGAACTAAAAGTGTTCGCGCTTCAAATCATAGAAAGTTGGACGAGAGATATTCAAAAATATTTTCGGAGTAATGAACCCAATACCTTAGATTGTTAAAAAAAATGAAACTATCATCACATATACTCACGATTGATATCCGATGATCTCATACTGCTTCTAAGCCTACAGCTCAACCGGACATTCCTATCGATATGTCACGTACTGCAGTTTGACAAAATTTCAACAGGTCCACCCGCCGTCATCGATTGACGACACGACTGACACATATTTAAACTAAGCCTCTAGGCCTAGAGCTAGTCTCGGGTTCCGGTTCCACTAGATTGCTTCCGGCTCACATCGAACCGACCCGTTTGTGTACCGAGTGTTGATAGGTTCACTCAAAATTTGTCACCGCAAAGCACGTCCCAAGTTCATTATTTCGATTATGTTGTGGTTATGCAATGAAAGCGAAAGTTGGTGGTGATGCATTTGTGGGCTAGTGATTAAATATGTTCGTGGTACATCTCTCTGGAGCCATTATTTATATGTTCCATGGTGATTAACAGAGTAGAGCATGAATGCTGTTCGCTTTTTTTCGATAATTATCTAAACCATTCAACTTCAAATTGAACTAATTATGTTACAGAGAGCGCCAAGTCAAGTTTTTCTAGAAGTGGCTCCAGAGAGTGTCCCAGACAGTAATTTCATTCCGAACCTTTCAGTGCTTGGCAGTCAGCCTTCGCACGTCCTGCGGGATCCCATAAGCTGATGGCAGCAGAAATACAATCCAATTTACTCACTATCAGTCACGCTTCCAATGAAGCGATTGTTTGTAAAACTTCATTCCTAGGAGACATCCCAAATGTGTTGGGCTCGAGAAGAAAGAACGGCAGCTACTCAAGTGGGATAATCTCAGCCCCAAAATTGTAGCGTTTCTGTTGAAATGGAAACCCCCCAATTCGCCAAAAATGCCGGAACATTCCGAAGGCGAGCCTCATTTGGTATTCCGGAAGCGTTTGATCTACCATTGTCGCCAATTTGAAATCACTTGCTCGACCTCTCGACGACTTCTGTGAGACTGACTCTTTGGCTTGAATTTGGCTGAGGGTTACCCGAAATTGTGTACGTTCGTCGGTTGGAAGAGAACCATCATGGAGGGAACGGCCAGAGTTTTGGGTTTTCTTCCTCAACAGCACTTCACACGTTTGTTCTGGAACATTTCTGTTGCCGATTTTTGTTTTCTAGGGGGAATGGGAGTGAAAATCCTTTCAATTGGAATAACAAGATTTTTTGGACTAGTTTTGCGGAAAACGTGCTTACAATAAATTAAACTGCTTAGCCTCGTTCCAAGAGATCGATTTTTCCATCTGTTTGATAACGTATCTGTACAGAATTGTTAACAATTATCTTTCATGATCTGATAGTGCCATTATTAACGTTTGGCACTTGAAGAAGAGTAAGTCAGTCTATTAGCAAATTGCTTATAGACAGAGTGACTTTTCAAAAATCCAGCGTTATTTTCAAAGCTTCTTCCTTCGTTACGAACCCCTAAAAAGCCTATCCAAAGTGGAGAGGCTTTGAATATTTTTGGTAAATCACATCGCAAGCTCCAGACCTGAGGTTTTTTTCCCTTCTAGAGCCATGCAAACGAAATATGTGCTGTTAATTAAACCTCTTAACGATTCACTTGCCGTAGTGACACATTAACATATGTACCACTTGTTTGCTCAGCTAAAGTTCTTCCCATAGAAAATGTAAAAACGAGAAGAGAAAGAGGATAAAAAAAAAACAAACAAACGCTTCGTTCCGTGAAGCTGGAAGTGGTTTATCGTCGTTGACAAAGCCACATGCTCCGGAAAACCTTCCATACGTTTGTACGTATATCTACATACATACACTCCAACACGTGTTTCGTTGACATCACGCATTAAAATTCATCTTTTTTACGCGCGCTCTCCACATTTCGGTTCGCTTGGCAGCCGCTTGATATAAAAAGCAAAAAAAAAACATCGACTCACACATACAAACTACGTAAAACACACATACACAAATGAGTGTGTGTGCCGTGAGCAACATCATTCCGGGGTTTAACATTTACATTATCTGAGCTGCCTTCATTCCATGGAAGGATTTATCCATCCCGCGGACTTTTCCAAACTAAATCCACCTCCCGAGGCTTGGAATGGAGAATCTACTGGATATTTCTACTTGTTTTGAAACGATCGAAAAGTAACTTGCCGTAGAAACCACTTGAACCGTGACCGTAATCTCAACTCCAAACATAAAACTACGGTAGATTTACTTAGTCGATTTAAAGTAAGGTTACAAGAATCTTTGACGCACGTGTCCGAGCCGGGCAAATACGAGCTATTTCAACTAAAAACCTGGCAAAATCCGGGCATTTGATTTATGAATTTTTAATTCAAATACAGGGCAATATCTGGGCAAATTTGGTAAAAACCTACACACACAGTTAGAAAAATCCTTGTAACATTACATGCAGCTTAGACTGCCCCAAATTTGTATGGGAAATTCAAAACCTGTGAAATGTTATGCGCTGCAGGCTAAAATTGATCCTAGGCCTAGTACTAGATCTCATGCCAAATTTGGGCCAGATCGGATCACGGGAAGGGGTCGCTCAACGAGCCTGAAGTTTGTATGGGATTTTGAGACATTTTGTTCGGGAGAAACATGAAAAACCAGTTTTTCATCAATAACTTTGATTCCCGTTGGCCGATTTCTTTCAAAAACGGGTTTTCTTAAAGCCTAAATTATGAAAAACATTTCATACGAAGACTGCATATCGATAAGAGTTAAGACAAAAAAGTTATTAGGCTTCCAAAATGGGCTAACTTTTTTAAGGATGGTATTCATCACAGTAAATGAGTCGGGGCGGTCGAACTTATTGAAGCCTCATTAGCAGTGATGAATACCACCGTAAAAAAAGTTAGCCCATTTTGGAAGTCCAATAACTTTTTTGTCTTAACTCTTATCGATATGCAGTCTTCGGATGAAATGTTTTTCATAATTTAGGCTTTAAGAAAACCCGTTTTTGAAAGAAATCGGCCGACGGGAACCAAAGTTATTGATGAAAAACTGGTTTTTCATGTTTCTCCCGAACAAAATGTCTCAAAATCCCATACAAACTTCAGGCTCGTTGAGCGACCCCTTCCCGTGATCCGATCTGGCCCAAATTCGGCATGAGATCTTGTACTAGGCCTAGGATCAATTTTAGCCTGCAGCGCATAACTTTTTCAAAAGTCGGGTCATTTGGGGCACTCTAATGCAGCTGCATGGGTAGAAGGGAATCGGGTATTTACATGTATCAATACGGCTTAATTCATGTAAACTTCCTATTGCCTTCAACTGATTTGTTTACTGCAAACCTACATTTCCAATCATTCTTTTTGGTATGGTTGTTTATCCAAGAAAAGCATCGATATTTGTCGATAAGAGATTTTAATATCTTACACATATATTTTATTTGATCCACTCAAGAAAAATTGCTATTCAATAAATTTTCAGGAATACCGGTTTTTTTGGTGCTATTCCTCCGACGACGGCAACGGCGATTGACATGCTGGTAGGAAAATAAGTTGTCATGCACTTGGGGTAGCCCGAGCTTTCGTTGTATTCAAGTGGCATTTTTTCTGGAACAAATAAAATTGACCATTTGATATAATAATTACAATAATTAGAAGGGTATTAAGTTTTATTTCTCACTTACTTGCTTTAAAACTCAGCATGCACCACCTCGATTCGAACAGAAGCGAACAGCACACGAGCAGGTACAACAAAATACGGTCGAACGTGATGAATGTTCGCCTTCGTTGGGAATCCAATAGGAACGAAAACAAAACAGAATTGGCAAACTGACGTTGACGCTGGATTTCGCATGCGGTGACATGTAAAGTTCATCTTAGCCTTTAAATGTTATACTCTTTTTAATATCTTTCGTGGCGATGATGTGAAAACGTGCAATGTAAGATTACATTTTTCTTTCTGTGTAGGAATTATTCAACAAAAATTGAGAAAAAAAACACATTATTTTTTTATCAAAAATTTTTGAATCGAATTTGAGGCCTCCAATCAACAGGTCCTAATCATTTTGATAAAACTTGCTCAAAATACTTTTTACGCAAAAAGCAAAAATTTTATAACCTCAACTTTAGATTTTTGTTGGATTTAACAAATTTCCAATTTACAAAATTGACAAAATTGACAAAATTGACAAAATTGACAAAAATGACAAAATTGACAAAATTGACAAAATTGACAAAATTGACAAAATTGACAAAGTTGACAAAATTAACTAAATTCGCAAAATTCACAAAATTGACAAAATTGACAAAATTGACATACTTGACAAAATTTCCAGAATTAACAAAATTAACAAAATTGACAAAATTGAAAAAATTTACAAAATTGACAAAATTGACAAAATTGATAAAATTGACAAAATTGACAAAATTGACAAAATTGACAAAATTGACAAAATTAACAAAATTGACAAAATTGACAAAATTGACAAAATTGACAAAATTGACAAAATTAACAAAATTGACAAAATTGACAAAATTGACAAAATTGACAAAATTGACAAAATCAACAAAATTGACAAAATTGACAAAATTGACAAAATTGACAAAATTGACAAAATTGACAAAATTGACAAAATTGACAAAATTGACAAAATTGACAAAATTGACAAAATTGACAAAATTGACAAAATTGACAAAATTGACAAAATTGACAAAATTGACAAAATTGACAAAATTGACAAAATTGACCAAATTGACAAAATTGACAAAATTGACAAAATTGACAAAATTGACAAAATTGACAAAATTGACAAAATTTACAAAATTTACAAAATTTAAAAATTGACAAAATTGACCAAATTGACAAAATTGACAAAATTGACAAAATTGACAAAATTGAAAAAAATTGACAAAATTCACAAAATTGACAAAATTCATAAAATTCACAAAATTGACAAAATTGACACAATTGACATACTTGACAAAATTGACAAAATTGACAAAATTGACAAAATTGACAAAATTGACAAAAATTGACAAAATTGACAAAATTGACAAAATTGACAAAATTGACAAAATTGACAAAATTGATAAAATTGACAAAATTGACAAAGTTGAAAAATATTTTAAGAGGAAGTATATTTCCGAAAGAAAAATCTTCATTTTTACATGCTTGATCCAGTCACAGAATTTTTTTTTGTATTTTATCAAATGCATGAATACAACATTGTTGATCGTTTCTAAGCTTTTCATGTTGAAGAATTCATAGAATTTAGCAATAAGTATCAGAGGGGTACAAATAATTTGTTTTGCCAGTGCTGAGATAAACAGCTTTTAATAAAAACTTAAAGCATATTTAATCAATATTTTCGAAGCACAGGTTTTAAATTAAACTATTTCAATATTTTTCAGTTCATTGAAAATAACCACCAAATTTAAACACTATTTTACAAACAATCAGAAGGTGCACGCAGATAAACTTGCACTCCTAACAATTACGTGCTGTTGCTCGGAAGTTCTGCACTTCTTAGGGATTTTCACTTGATCAAGCCAATTTTTCCAATGATAGCGACGGACAAACCGAATATTCAAATAAAGCTTTGCAGAAAAATCAATCAACTTGAACAACTAATTAACTAGAAAAATTTAAACAGAATAGTATTAAAAGTTAAATTTTTTTGAGGAAAATTGAAATAGCTCACATAAGATAATCAAGTGTCTGGTTGGAATATCCGATTGATAAATTCACGGATGAGTTTTTAATGTTGTTGTTGTTTTGAACCATCAATAATGATAGTCAAGATCACGACACATAGTGGTCTAAAACCCAGAAAAACTGGCAGAAAGTAATTTTTTGAAGCGGTCGAGATTATCTATCCATATATTTCACCGTTAAAAAAACTACATAACTCCACTAAAATTTTATGTGGGAAAGATTCCACATTTCTGAACAACATCTTATTAAAACAACATCTTATTGCAAATTAGGCTGCCTTTTTGCCATTTTTGGAGAACGGTTTCAAACAGTAGAAGCACTTTTTTGTTGGATCCTTTTTATCTTTTGGATCCGGAACTAGCTTGATTTCTAATTGGATCTTAACTAGAGATGAACCGGCCAACGGCCGAATGCCTAATATTTAGTTTTTCAGCTTTTCGGTCTAACGAATATTCGGTCGAATATTCTGTGTAGATTTTAATAGAGATTATTTCTATTATTTTTAGTCAAATATTTTCTACCAGTTTACAATATATCAGATCTTCTTTGAGAAGGGGTGCCTTTGATTTTCCAAATGTCACCGATAACTGATAGGACATCAGATGACTTTTCGCTTCTATGACCTTTATCAACAAAAGGCCATAACAATTCGAAATTGCTTATTAGATATCGAATAAATAATTGCTAAAAAGCAGGATGATCTTGTATCTAAAGCATACTATACTTTCTACCACACGTAGCTGGACCAAACGGCTGGACAACTCGAGACGATTTAAAAAAAATTAAATTAAAAAATATAAAGGGCAAACCTGAACAGAATCTATTAATTTTTTTTTTTTTTTTCAAACAAACAAGATGAAAAGAAAAGAAAATTACTCGAAATTTAAAGTTTTTATCGAATCACAGCAGCAGTGTTAACAAACAGTGTTCAACAAAAATTAATGTCCATTTTTTAATTTACTTTAAAAAAAAATTAAAGAGAAATTTGAGTTTTTAATTTGATTTAGCAAATAATCTGACTAAACCCGGGTAAAATCTAGAAAGTTAAAAAAATATCTGTGCATCCCAGCCAGATTTGACTTTTCACGAATTCTTTGATGGATTTAAGGGCAAACCTGGATATATCAAGAAAAAATAGATTAAACGATAATCAAAATGTCAAGCTATCTGCAGTGAAATATACACGGATTCACCTTAGATGTTTTTCTGAAACCATAAGTTTTTGATTTTGTAGCTAATTCAATATTACTTTTGGATATTTTATTCATTATCCAAACGCAGTTGAAGAAATTGACATATTTGTAATTGCCTAAAATTAAAAAAAATTCGACCTATTCGGCTTATTCTTCAAACCTTTATTTCAAATTTTGATAAATATTTGCGAATTGGTTTGAAAAAAACTCTTATCTTGCATAAAATATTTATAATGAGTGGTAAAAAACAGATAATGAAAAATTGAAAAAGTGTTTGATTTTATTTGATTTGTGTTAAAATTGAGTTGATTCCAGCTGAAAATAACCTTTCTAGGATATGAGACATTTTGCAGTAAGCTGTTAGAAAATATCAAGACTGGGCTCTACACACTGAGCTTTTAAAATTTCTCTATTCTTTTCGGTAACATTTATAACAATAATATTTATATTTATACAAAATAATAAGTTATTTTCAATGAAATTATTATTATTGAGCAATTTAAGTTAGTTTCAGGAGCAATAATGTTGAAAATATAACTTCTGCCAGGTTTTTTGGGAATTGGACCGCTGGGCGATAGTCACATTGGATGAAGCTGGAATGATCTAGTAAAAATTCCTAAAAGGTCGAAGTTAGATGTTGAACCATTTTCTTAGAACTTCTGATATTTTCATCGACAAATGGTTGGTATCAGAAGGGTTCAAACGTCATTATTGGAATCTGAAAGATGCAAGTGATTTTTTCCCAAAAATAGTTAACTGTTTAAGCATAAAGCTTGAAAAGAGATCACCCAAACCAAAACTCAACTAAATGTGTTTCAGTAAATTTGAAATACGATCAAAACCATCAAAGGAATGATTTTTTTTTATGAAGCTTTAATATATTACTCGTTGAACATTTATTTTAAAAGTTCAAAACATATCCTCGAAATTATGTATTCACGTTGAAAATGATTCTATATGATTATGCAAAGTCTAAAACAAGACATAAACCCAAGGATTTCGATTCTTTTGGTTTACGATTCTTTAAATTTAAATTCAATTCAGTACAGATTTAATTTGATGTCATGAAAACTAAATCGTGAAACTAAATTGTGATGACCTTTGTTCCTATCCAAGTTTCGTTCTTTCTTTGTTTTTTAAATAATCTTTTGAATTGCTTTCAAATATTTCTATCTAGTGGAGAGCGTGATCTGGCGAACGTGGGGTGCCCGAGAAATTGGAGAACGGTTGCTATGAACCGAGTGAATTTTAGGAATTATGTTCGTCAAGTTATGTCGTAAGACGGAATACTATGTAAATAAAATAAATAAATAATCTAGTGGAGATAAGGGCATAACGAGCATCCGGGGCATAGTAAGCACTTCTCTTTTCCACGAATGAACAAATTTTCTGAAATTAATTCTTGTGAGGAACTGTTTTGTGTTCCTATAGAATTAAGGCCGGACCCAATTTCAAATCAGTCTTTTGTCACTTGGAGTTGGAGCCAGGCGCGGTCCTATGGGGGGGGTGATCGGGGTGATCACCCCCCCCCCCCCCCCCCCCCCAAGCGGAAAAAACTGTTATAAAATACCCGCAAAAGCTCAAATTTCTATAAAAAACTGGAACTTTTCTTGGTAGATGTGCTATAAAATTTTCAAAATTTTCCACTCCGTGGGGGTGTTTTTTCAGCAAAATAGTTAATTTATTACTTGAATGGCTCAACATTGAAAAAAGTCGGTGCACCAAACTCAGGCAGCTGTAACTTGCAATTCCCTGGACTGAATAATACTAAATAGCTTTTGTTGATAAGTAACTCAACAAAAGTGTGTTGTTGAGTGTTGATTTTGAATTTGATATTAATGAAATGAAGGGCATTTTTTGTCAGGTTTAAGATCACAGTGAAGATTCCTTTAGGCAAGTTTTTTTCACCCTGAATTTTTCACCATTCAAATATGAATTATAAACTGAAAATTTATAACCTAGATTATGAAATTTAAAACACAAAAATTTAAATTTCAGATCTGCTTTTATTTAATTCTGTTTGAAATGTATCACATCAAACATTCATATTATGGATGACCATGAAAAAAATACAAATACATACTGCCAAACAGAAATCGAATATAAAATATTCATAGTTAGAGTTTAAATTAAAAAAATATCTTCTCCAGAGATTTCAGCATCAATAAATCGAAAAAAAAAGAAATTACGTGTTATGATTTTTGCGTTGCCCTATGAATTTTTAGAACCAAAAAGGAACAAAAATGTATTTATAGAAGCTGTTTCAATATGAAGGAATTGGTGTTGGCGATGGAGATTCAAATTCTTCTCCAGAACCCAAAATCTGCATTCAAAAATTTAACACATGGACACAAAATTAACATTTTCCGAGGTGCAAAGAATTTGAAAACTGATTTCGACTTATTTAGGAGTATTAAATACAAATTTGGGTTTTTTTATCAGCTCTTGTTTCCAATATAAATTTTGAAAATACAAGGATCATTGAACAAATTTGTGCACTTTTTAGTAAAAGTGTAAAATATCAAAAAGATTTAGAAAAAAAAAGTTTTAACTTAATGATAAATTTTCATGAAGACTGTGAGTAATTTACCATGAGAAAAATTATAGAAGTAAGTATGTTTCCCCGTTTTGTAAAATACGAAGATTATCGAGACGAAATTTGTATTGTTTTTACCGGGAATTTTCCACTTTTTGGCATTCTTTCCTCTAATTTGTATCGTTGAATGAATAAAGGATAATGAAAAGATTTTACATATTTTTTTTGTTGTTCATGTAGGTTAGTTACTTCATCAATTATCATTGATCGATTTCACTCTTAACTGCTTAGTTTTAAAATTACTTAATGCCAGAAAATAAGCAAAGCAAAATAGGGATGCAAAAATCTTTCAGAATCAGTTTTAATGTTTCCCTTTTGAATTAAAAGTATCCCCTTATCATTCCACTATTTTTCGGCAACAAGGCAATCTATCATGCTAAACAGTCAGAAATTTTTTTGCGATTTTGAACCAACACTCCTGGATTTCAAGATCTACAGCAATTATGCCACCGACATACTGCTTTCAGATAATCTACACAATAATATTGAAATTTTTAGTTAAAATTTAGCTTAAGGTTTGATATTCTGAATTTGAAAGCTTGGCTATTTCAATTGCAAATGACTGAGATTCTTCTCTGAACAAAAGTATTAACTATCAGAAATAATCCTTCATTTCATTATTATTTATTGTAATTCAAAATTATTTAGGAATTATGTGTTTGCACCTACATGAACAATAAAAAAAGATCAATCACTTTTTTTATAATTTAGTTGTTGTAGTACAACTAAAATTGAAAATTTTGAGTGATAACTTTAAATTCTAGAGCATATCAAATAAAATTAGGTTCCAAAAGCTTCATATTTAGAACCTGATTTTGATAATCGTATTTTATACTTAATTTATATTTTAAGTATGATTTTATAAATTGTGTATCCAAATTTGGAAATAATAATATTTATTTTTCAAATCACGATTCAGTAAAATATCCCAATGAAGAATTTAATGCCCGTTAGCTATGTTTGTTAATTAGTTTATCGGCCATATCGGTGAAAAGTTAAATACTTTTAAAAAAATATCAGATCGCTAATATTTAGAAGCTCAGGAAAACAATGGAGACAGCTTGAAATTTTTTTTCTACATTTTCATCTCTCAACAACGTGTGTATTATTTTCATTGAATAAATACATTTAAAGGCCTTGGAGAAAAAGGTGTCTTAGTGCATAAAAGCTTATTTTGAGAAAACACGCTTTTAAATTGAAGTGTTTGGCCGTTTTTCATATATTTTTCGAAAATTTGTATTTTACTGTCGAATGTAAAAGTATGTTAATAAAATTCAAAAAATCCGAAAAAATTATCAAATATAGTTTGAAGTGTGAAAAATCGTTTAACATAATTAGCTCAAAATGAACCATTTTGTCACTTATACCCCTTTGGCTCTGAGAGCCTCATTTATAATGAGAAATTCTGTAAAGAGCTCTTAAAGTGACAATTTTAAAATACCAGATATACCTCCAAATTAAAAAAAAATATCAAAATTATCAACATATCTTTTATAAAAGGATGTGTATGTTGTATAGAAGGATATTGAAATGAGTATTTAGAGAAACTTTGATAATGTTTTCATTATTCAACTCTTGTTTCATACTTTTTTAAATACATGTTGTTCAGTGAAATTCATGGGGAAAGGAGGAGCAGTGTGCAGCTTATATTGTGGACTAATTTATAACTGACCATTCCTCCCACACCCCTTCTCTCTCCTTTCGCTCACTCAAATGATCGTTTTTCACGAGATATAACCGTTCCTTTATATTGACTGATTTTTGAAAATTGGAAAAACACCCCCCAAACCCCCCCCCCCCCCCCCAAGAGCCAGCTCTAGGACCGCCCCTGGTTGGAGCATCGCAAGAAAGGTGTGCTATAAAAAAATATGCAAAAAAAAACTATTAAATGGGAATAAATTGCACGAAAGCTTTAATGTAACTAAGTCACATACTAAATCATTGCCATAACCTATAAATCAAGCTATTTTTCTTCGTAAAATTCAATAAAACCAAGAATATAAAAGGTGATAAAACTCTTTCACATTTTGTCTTTTGCTCTTGTAATCTATCGGATATTATAATTTTTTAGAAATATCCAAAAAATACTTCAAACTTTATTTACTCCCCCTTCAGGTTTTTGAGTATTTTTGAGGGAGGAGGAGGGGGGGGGTTAGGGTGACAAAATTATGATGGTAAAAATTGAGAAACAATGTGTACATTAGACTAGTTCACTTTCCGGTTTTTTTCGCAAATCGAAGCCGGACTCATATGGTTTGTTCCTGATGCAACTTTAAGTATTTCAGCCAATTTGAGATCTATTGAACTTATCTCTGTTCTGGGCAATGTGCTTTTGTAAAAAAAAAGTCCATTTTTGATAATTCACTTATGAGAGTTCTAGCAAGCCCCTGTTAATGTAAAACGAAAATTTGAAGATGCATGGTGGTTGAAAATATTAGCGTTTTCATAGATCTGTTTAAGTTAATCGTTCAAAACAAACCTAAAAAAAACACAAATCATAAACTACCAATTTGTACAGAACTTTTTACTTACAAGTTGAAAGTTAAAAATTTGCAGTAAATATGAAAACATTTTTTTTCTCAAAAGCTTCTCTTGCTAAGCAAGCCCTTTTTATTGCCTTTTTTTAAGTAATAAATATATAAATTGAATATAAGGGGGTAAAGTTTTTGAAATTTTTATGTGTACAGTTTAAGTGATATTTTAATTGTCATTTTTTGAAAAAATTATGGTTTTTTTTTTAAATAGAAGCATTTCCCAAGAGTTTGCCTGTGTTGGACGATTGGCAAAATAGAAACCCTATGAAATGGAGAAGTTTGAAGAAAAAAAATTAAATGGAAATTGTAGAAGGGCTCAGGAAACTTTTTGAAAGATGTTTCATTTGTTTCTGTAGCTAAATAAATATTCAGCAATGTTTAAAGTTGATGTCCCTTAATGTCTGGAGCATCGTTGCTCATCTTTCGATAATAAATGTTTTTGAATGAAAACGTAAAAAAGCAGTTTCGTCTCAACAAAAATACACTGTTATGGATGTTCCCATACCTTCTTTGGTAAATGGAACTTAAGCAATTATTTTGAAGATGTGGGGATACGTAAAACCATGCTGTTCAAAGTTAACCATTTTAAAGTTGTGGCTCTGTTTTCAAGGATAAAATAATTAAAGTGAGTAAAAAAAAATAGAGTAATTTATTAACTACCAAAAAATACTTCCCAACCTTATATTGCATGCTTCTTCTTCCATAAATTTCATCCCCATAACACATTCATACGGGTGAAGGTTGACGCTCAGGTGTAACATGAAATGTAAATACTGTAGCAGGGTTGCTTCCACGAAACGTAAACGAAGTGTAAGACAAAAAAACAAACGATGTAAGTCAGTCAACATTCCACCAGGTAGTAGTGCAGCCGCCAGTAGTCGCTGGCACGAAAGATTTATGGTTTGTTAATATGAAGGGTTTTCTGGCAGAGAGGAAAAAAAAATGGAAGAAACCAGTCGCAGTTTCTGATAAAACCCTGCCCGGGAATTGATCCTTCGATAAGAAGTAGTTGGTATGGTAGTAGAGTGCTTTCAGCTTGATAAATTGGCTTCCTCGCAAAAATGTCGCTCATGGGCTCTCCTTCTCTGACTGACTGGGCGAATTTTCCTAACTCTGTCTGGTGTAGAAATTTTCTTACTTGGTGCTTCTAACTAGTAGTGACATTCCATGTCGGGTATTCAGAAGTGATCCTAGAGTACTTATGTGTATGTAGAGCTTCCTTAAAAGGGTAAAATACTGACGTACGTATCTAACGCTAACTTGCTGCGGGACTGTAGAGCATCGGAAGTAGAGGAAAAAAACCATCGCTGGATACGGGTATTTGTCACTAGCTTTTCCTTCAGCCTTCCGGGACTGAAGACAACTGCATCAAGAATCGTCGTCCGCAATTGATTTTGTTTTCTCTTGACGACCGAAATGTCACGAATCCCGTCCAGCCGTCAATATCGAAACCAGCGAATCCAGCGACCGGCGTTATCGAATCGTTCGCTTCAAGATTCCATTCGAGTCCATTTTCCGACAATGGACGCCCCCGACGACCAACGTTCAAGGTAGGAAAAATTGGAACAGATTTTAACCGTGTGGATTCCTCCTTTGAAAGGACTCCTCACTCTCCAACAAATACGGTGCAGGGAAATTTAAGCTTCTGATTAAGGCATTCATTCATTCATTGAGCTGTGCTAAAAATCTTCAAAGAAAGAAACCACTGCGAGAGAAAGTCTATTTAAATATTCATTGAATACGGTTCGCACATTTTCAATGCCTTCGGCAATGAATGAGTGAGCCATTCCAGCGAAATAATTTCAAAAGACGAACTCAGTCCTCCCCACAAACAGCAACAGCGACATAAAGAAAAAGACATACATACTTCCTCATTCGTGTAGATCCAAGGACAAATTTTACGGCCCAAAAGCAGCGCTAAACAGATAACGTTTTTCATGTATGTCTTGTTGAGGATCCATTTGAATGTTCGTGCCTACATTTCAATCTTGTCTCCATAAACAGTCGCTACACGATGAGTTCATATTATTAAAATGGAACATCAATGTGAACGTGGATGCTTTAAGAAGTGTTGTTTTGAATTGAATGTGAGTTTTTTTAGCCATGCAGAAAGCGATTTTCATCGAAAAGTAAACAAAAATTTGAACCTTAAATGTATACGGAGAATATCCTTAAAATAAAATTGATTTTTTTGTGGATTAGAATATTTAACTGTAAATTTTTTAAACGTTCTGAGTTCCAAACATTCAAAGATAGAATCAGGTAAAAACATTTACCTTCAATTATGAAAAAAAACAAACTTTCAATACTTTTCTCGAAATTCTTCAACAAAATATTTATTTCAAATTCTGTAATAATTACTACGTGTGCTTCAATTATTGTTATCAGATTTTCGTAAAACAAATGTTATAAAAATGATATTCGATTCCTATAAAGTTTCCACGATCTCATTTTATCCATGAAGGTCCACGTGAAAAAAACAGCAAATCATCAGAACATCGATTAAGAACATTTAGATTCACAAAAAACAATTCGAATGGTAAATTATAGAATTTGGAATTTAATTTTGAAATGATGAAAAACATGTTAATAGGGTACCTATTCTAAAATCGACGTATAAGTTCTACCGGGAGTCTCTTATTTGCATTTAAATTTTTCTGAAGCCTAGGAAGTTTAATAAATGTAGCATTTGATTTTAAAAAAATATGGCAATTTTGAGTTAATTAAGAAAGTTGATTTGGAAGAATTTCTTAAAGGGGTTTTTTTACTCTTCAAGGCGTCTCATTTGGATGTTATCAGACAAAAGTTTTGAAATAAAGTTAGCTTTTCTTATAAGTAAATTAAATTTCAAACTAATTTTTTGAAAAAATAGAAAACAAATGAGGATCATGTGTAGTTCGATACACATCAGCAATATGTAGGTTATTTTCTTTTGTATTGGAACTGAAATGATAGCTTACATAATTTAAAAAATATGTTTGGTTTTTTTAATATTGAAAACAAATTTAAGTCTGTAAAAAATACAGTTGAGAAGAAATTTTCTCTCAACTAAATGTACCTAAAATTTTGAAGCAAAACTAAGAGCGTAATCCCAAATGATAAAAAAGCGCAAACAGCGTTAAAACATTGTATTGTTTGATCTAAAAAATGTTATTTAAAATAGAGTTTAAAATGTTCTTGCATGGAATGCTCAAATCAGTCAATTACGAATAAGGAACATGAAATGAAAAATCAATAAAGTAGTCGAAGGTAAAATAAACAAAACGAAAAAAAAATAGGACTGAGAAAAAAGAATAACGAGAATCCTTACAAAATTGGTCAATGAGTTTCATATGCATAAATTGGGGACTAAGAAAAACATAGAATTCCCGTATTGAAAATAGAAAAAAGAGCTGCAAATTTAAGGATAGATAGTTAAAATAAGACTTCCACATATTGAATACAGTAATGAAATTAGAGAAAACTAACATTTTCAAAACACAGCAGATGATTAATTGGCCTTCGAAGGCTCTTTTATAAGTTGATTTTCTAAAAAAAACATTGATAACCCTGTAAAATTTACTAGGAATATTCAGAAGCACATCAAATATTTGATGTTTTGATTTCTGATTTTTTTCTCGCAGTTTTTGCAGTTTTGATACAAATAGAATAACATAAGTTTAACATACTAAAAAAAGATATAAGAAAATAATTTAAAAAAAAAAAACTTCCATAATAGCTCAAATAATAAAAATAAACTGCAATTATAACAAAAAGAACTTTGAAATGCAATGAAAAGGATAAAAACAAACACCTTTGAACAATCGAAAAAATACAAAAAAGTGCAAATTTCAATTGCAAAATGAATTACAGTAACTTCACTAAATAAACAAATGTGAAGAACTCGAAATGAATGATGCAAAAAAATTTTAAAAAAAAATCAAAAGAAAAACAAGAAACATTGAGCATAGCAGAGAAATAAAAAAAAATAGAAATTGAATAAAGAGAATCTAGAATCTAGAATAAGTCCTAAATCTAAAATCTAGGATCTAGATTTCAGAATCTAGAATCTTGAATCTAGAATCAAGAATCTAGATTCTAGATTCTAGAATCTAGAATCTGAAATCTAGAATATTGAATCTAGAATCTAGAATCTAGAATCGAGAATCTAGAATCTAGAATCAAGAACCAAGAATCTAGAATCTAGAATCTAGAATCTAGAATCTAGAATTTAGAATCTAGAATCTAGAATCTAGAATCTAAAATCTTCAATCTAGAATCTAGAATCTAGAATCTAGAATCTAGAATCTAGAATCTAGAATCTAGAATCTAGCATCTTGAATTTTGAATCTAGAATCTTGAATCAAGGATCTAGAATCTAGAATCTAGAATCTAGAATCTAGAATCTAGAATCTAGAATCAAGAATCTAGAATCTAGAATCTAGAATCTAGAATCTAGAATCTAGAATCTAGAATCTAGAATCTAGAATCTAGAATCTAGAATCTAAAATCTAGAATCTAGAATCTAGAATCTAGAATCTAGAATCTAGAATCTAGAATCTAGAATCTAGAATCTAGAATCTAGAATCTAGAATCTAGAATCTAGAATCTAGAATCTAGAATCTAGAATCTAGAATCTAAAATCTTGAAACTAGAATCTAGAATCAAGAATTTAGAATCTAGGATCAAGAATCTAGAATCTAGAATCTAGAAACTAGAATCTAGAATCTGGAATCTAGAATATAGAATCTGGAATTGAGAATCTAGAATCTAGAAATTAGAATCTAGAATCAAAAATCTAGAATCTGAAATCTAGAATCTAGAATCTAGAATCTAAAATCTGGAATCTAGAATCTAGAACCTAGAATTTAGAAACTACAATCAAGAATCTGGAATCTAGAATCAAGAATATAGAATCTGGAATTGAAAATCTAGAATGTAGAATCTGGAATTGAAAATCTAGAATCTAGAATTTAGAATCTAGAATCTAAAATCTAGAATCTGAAATCTAGAATCAAGAATCTAGAATCTAGAATCTAGAATCTAGAATCTAGAATCTAGAATCTAGAATCCAGAATCTAGAATCTAGAGTCTAGAATCTAGAATCGAGAATCAAGAATCTAGAAAAAAGCATCTAAATTCTAGAATCTAGAATCTTGGATCTGGAATCTTAAATCTACCCAAGTAACCAAAAGTCGCATAGATACTTAATTCTGTGCATCAAAAGTTCACATTTGGCTGGATAAAAGGTACTCGAGAGAAATGAAAATAAGTGCATGTTTTGGGATTCTGAACGAACATAAAAAGTCTAAACAAGTAGCATAGAACGTTTTTGTGCGTTGCAAGTACCTTAAAAAATCCAGGATTCAATTTGGCTTATCGTGCTTCGTTACGAACTTTTAACGAATTTTTTGGTTCCATACAGAACTTCTTACGAACTTTTTGGTTCCATGCAGAACTTGATACGAACTTTTTGGTTCCATGAGGAACTTCTATAGAACTTCATGCAAACGTTAGTGTTAAGATTTTGCCCAAGAGTGGATAACAAAATATCAGAGCTACGAAAATGCGAACAATGAATTAAACATTCAAATAAATCCACTGTTGTAATCAAAATGGATAGATGGCTTAAATCTAACATATATTTCACTTTTATTTTATTTTCACAATATTCATATCTAACAAATTGAAAAAAAACACATCTCCTCGTTTACAATCCGATTTCCTTTATTTTTTTATTGCGAAGTTATTATTACAGCTGAAGCTGGAAAACCTCCAGCACCTAGAGCAAATTTATTACCGGCTAGTATCGACGGAAGCTTTTCGCAGCTGTTAGCAATATGTTCTTCAAAAGGATGAACTTGACTCTAACTTTCTCTAATCCTTTTCTATATTTGAAACAGTTCCGCAAATCTTGATTGTCATGATTGGGAAAAACCTTGATGAGCAATCACATGAAAGCGCTCTCCATTTTTTAACTAAAATTGGATATACATAGATAGTTAGAAAAAAAATTTAAAAAAAATTAAAAAATAAAACTACTCACGAATAATTTTGATTCCTCCTAGTTTATTTTGGAAAAAAAATTATATCCTTTGGTGAATAGATACGAATGTTTACATTTTTTAATATCGCCTGCTTTGAAAAAGCGATAATTCTAAGTTTCATTTATATTGATGTTTAAAATAACAGCAATCTAAGAATTAGCCATGGTACAGAGGTAGCGTGCTCAGTTTTCACCTCGTTGGTTCAGGTTCAAATCTTCAAGCATGCAAATTTTTCAAGTGAGTATAAAACTCATTCTCAGTTGAAGCAATATTAAATTAGAATAAATAAGTCTAACAATCCAAAGCAAGGAAAAGTATGATTCTTTTTTCATTAATTTTTATTTTTCGAGGTCTCGTGTGGAGGCTGAATAGCCTTCTACTCAGCTTCAACTATGGACTTTGAAAGTGTCGATAAGAACTTAAATTTAAGGCTGAGTAGAATGCTATTCATTCGTTAAACAAAGCTGAGTAAGCTTCTAAGAGCCTGTTTTATGGAACTTTTGGTTACTTGGGTAGTATCTGAATCTAGAATCAAGAATCCATAATCTAGAACCTAGAATCAAGAATCTAGAATCTAGAATCTAGAATCTAGGATCTAGAATCTAGAATCTAAAATCTAGAATCTAGAATCTAGAATCTAGAATCTAGAATCTGGAATCAAGGGTCTAGAATCTAGAATCTTGAATCTAGAATCTAGAATCTTGAAACTAGAATCTTGAATCTAGAATCTAGAATCTAGAATCTAGAATCTAGAATCTAGAATCTAGAATCTAGAATCTAGAATCTAGAATCTAGAATCTAGAATCTAGAATCTAGAATCTAGAATCTAGAATCTAGAATCTAGAATCTAGAAACTAGAATCTAGAATCTGGAATATGGAATCTAGAATCTAGAATATAGAATCTGGAATTAAGAATCTAGAATCTAGAATTTAGAATCTAGATTCTTAAATCTAGAATCAAGAATCTAGAATCTATAATCTGGAATCTACAATATAGAATCTAAAATCTATAATCTAAAATCTTGAATCTAGAATCTTGAATCTAGTATCTAGAATCAAGAATCTAGAATCTAGAATCTAGAATCTAGAATCTAGAATCTAGAATCTAGAATCTAGAATCAAGAATCTAGAATCTAGAATCTGGAATCTAGAATTTAGAATCTAGAATCCAAAATCTAGAATCTAGAATCTAGAATCTAAAATCTAGAATCTAGAATGTAGAATCTAGAATCTAGAATCTAGATTCTAGAATCTTGAATCTTGAATCTTTAATCTTGAATCTTGAATCTTGAATCTTGAATCTTGAATCTTGATTCTTGAATCTTGAATCTAGAATCTAGAATCTATAATCAAAGATCTAGAATCTAGAATAAAAAAAAGAATAAAGATTAAAGCATCTAGGATCTGGAATCCAGAATCATTAATCTGGAATTCAGATTCTAGATTCCAGATTCCAATTTCTAGATTGTCGATTGAAAATTGATGGTTATTGATTGTTGATCCTAGATTCTTGATTCAAGATTCTAGATTCTTGATTCTAAATTGTATATCCTCAATTCTAGATTTCATATTCTTGATTCTAGATTCTAGATTCTAGATTCCAGATTGTAGATTCTTGATTCTAGATTTTTGATTCAAGATTCTAGATTCTTGATTCTAGATTCTTGAATCTAGATTCTAGATTCTAGATTCTAAATTCTAGTTTCTAGATTCTAGATTCTAGATTCTAAATTCTAGATTCTAGATTCTAGATTCTAGATTCTAGATTCTAGATTCTAGATTCTAGATTCTAGATTCTAGATTCTAGATTCTAGATTCTAGATTCTAGATTCTAGATTCCCGATGTTTTTTTAACGACTGTTACTTGAATTTAAGGTGATTTTTTCGGCTTTCAGTCAGTTCAAATAGCAAAAACGACTATTTATTTAACGTTCCAACGTTTCAATCCATATAGGATCGTCATCAGGGACTGTAAAATTTATTGTGTGTAAGCAAAATTTCAAAAAGTCTTCACAAAATTAACCGATTCTTACCTAAAATGTGTCGTATTTCTTGTCAGGTTTGATTCGGCTGATCGGGTAAAGCTGTCATTTGTGTCTGTTACAATATTTTGTGATTAATTTGTGAATCTAGTGTTTTTGTAGTGCTGTTCGACTTACTGTGTAAAATCCGTACTTCCTCCTATTTTCTGGATTATATTTCCGCAGCATCGATTTTCCACAGTCACTACTTTTCACTTTTTGTTTTGGTTTGATCTGTTACAACTAGTCTGTGCTATTGTTTTCTGAGTGTTGTTGGATTTGTGTTTCTGTGTTGGTGGTTTTATGTTTTTGGTTTATTTTTCGTATGTGTTGGATGGTTTTAAAAATGTTTGCGTATGATGTATGTATGTTTTCGGTGTCTTTTTTTATGTTTATTGCGTGTTTTGTTGTTTTAATGTGGCAACTCTCCAGAATCAACAATTTGTTTTCGTTGTCACATCTGTCGATGATATCCGCTTTGTCGATGTCGAACAGATGATCCATACAAATCATCAACCACAATTTCTGCGATGGGAGAAGCAATGGGGCTTCCCATAGCTAGGCCTGTTTTTTGCTTGTAGTAAGTCTGGTTGAAGCAAAAGAAACTACTGTTCACACAGAACTCGATAGTTTCTATAAATAGATCGAGGCAAATGGGAGTATGAACGGTGATGCGATCCCAATTAGCAATCACGCTTTTCCGTACAAGCTCTATTGGTATAGAGGTGAACAGAGCCACGACGTCAAATGAAACCATCAAGTGTCCATCGGGCACTGTGATAGTTTTAACATAATCGCAAAACTCAAACGAGTTCTTAATTGAGTATTTGGATGTAATTGATTGCTGTAAAATGTTTCCTACGAATTTAGATAACTGGTAGGTGGGTGCTGTCATGCATGGGACGACTGGGCGCAGGGGTAGTCCTGCTTTGTGGGCTTTAGGCTGGCCGTATATTTTAGGGCACACAGCTTTGTATGTACGTAGCTTAACTGCTCTTTTTTTGTCCAAGAGGCTCAGCTGTTCCAAACGTTTTACAAGGTCATTGTTTTTCGTTTGGAAGCCTGAGGTTGGATCTCTTTTTATAATTTGATAAGTTGTTTCGTCGCTAAGCAGTTGTTTCATTTTTGTGTCGTACATTTCTCGTTCCATTAGGACAGTTTTGTTCCCTTTATCAGCTTTGAGGGCTAACAGTGTGTTATTAGTTTTAAAGAACTGTTTAGTTTTGGTTTCTGCTGTTTTAAAAAGTTTAAGTCGGTGATCATCATATCCGTTGTTTTGTTGTTTGTTAATAAAGTTTTGGATGTTATTAACGACTTTGCAACGAGTGCTTTCTTGTACGTCGGGGTTGTTGTTTGTTCGGATGATTTGTTCTACGTCGGCTATCAGGTGGAAAAACGGGGTTTCAGCTAGTGAAGTGTATGGGAGTGCAAATTTTGGTCCCAAACTTAAGAAAAGTTCAACTTCTTTTGGCAATGTTGCATTTGATGCATTATGAAGTGCCTTTTCATTTTCCGTGGGCATCTGGTGTTTGTTTTCATTAAATGATCGTAACATTAATCGGTGTAATTTTGCATTTGTGGTTGCTGATATTTTTGTAATACGGTTTCTTCGAAATAGTTCTTGTGAGGTGATGAAACTATGACGAATGTTGTTATCGGCGGATTGGTCAACGAGTGTAAGTAAATGTTGTTGTTCCGCTCTAAGTTTTCTGAGTTTCAGAAAAGCATCTTCGATTTCAATGTTAAGAATGGTTTTCTGAAATTTTGTCACGCACCGTTGTAATTTCCAGGTAAGTGGGCTACGATCTTCTAGAAGAAGGAACAGGCACTTAAAATTGTTTTGGATGTGTGTTGGAAAAACTCCGTTTCGGCGACACGATATCAGGAAATTCTTTCGAGTTGTGATACTAGCCATTTTTCGGTTCCAATCGGCATAATCTTTGAAGTGTTTTTTGACTGTGTTCCCGTATTCTATCTCGATGCTATTGAAAAATCCCGCCATGATTAATTTACGATGTTTTTTTAACGACTGTTACTTGAATTTAAGGTGATTTTTTCGGCTTTCAGTCAGTTCAAATAGCAAAAACGACTATTTATTTAACGTTCCAACGTTTCAATCCATATAGGATCGTCATCAGGGACTGTAAAATTTATTGTGTGTAAGCAAAATTTCAAAAAGTCTTCACAAAATTAACCGATTCTTACCTAAAATGTGTCGTATTTCTTGTCAGGTTTGATTCGGCTGATCGGGTAAAGCTGTCATTTGTGTCTGTTACAATATTTTGTGATTAATTTGTGAATCTAGTGTTTTTGTAGTGCTGTTCGACTTACTGTGTAAAATCCGTACTTCCTCCTATTTTCTGGATTATATTTCCGCAGCATCGATTTTCCACAGTCACTACTTTTCACTTTTTGTTTTGGTTTGATCTGTTACAACTAGTCTGTGCTATTGTTTTCTGAGTGTTGTTGGATTTGTGTTTCTGTGTTGGTGGTTTTATGTTTTTGGTTTATTTTTCGTATGTGTTGGATGGTTGGATGGTCGATATCATCGACAGATGTGACAACGAAAACAAATTGTTGATTCTGGAGAGTTGCCACATTAAAACAACAAAACACGCAATAAACCTAAAAAAAGACACCGAAAACATACATACATCATACGCAAACATTTTTAAAACCATCCAACACATACGAAAAATAAACCAAAAACATAAAACCACCAACACAGAAACACAAATCCAACAACACTCAGAAAACAATAGCACAGACTAGTTGTAACAGATCAAACCAAAACAAAAAGTGAAAAGTAGTGACTGTGGAAAATCGATGCTGCGGAAATATAATCCAGAAAATAGGAGGAAGTACGGATTTTACACAGTAAGTCGAACAGCACTACAAAAACACTAGATTCACAAATTAATCACAAAATATTGTAACAGACACAAATGACAGCTTTACCCGATCAGCCGAATCAAACCTGACAAGAAATACGACACATTTTAGGTAAGAATCGGTTAATTTTGTGAAGACTTTTTGAAATTTTGCTTACACACAATAAATTTTACAGTCCCTGATGACGATCCTATATGGATTGAAACGTTGGAACGTTAAATAAATAGTCGTTTTTGCTATTTGAACTGACTGAAAGCCGAAAAAATCACCTTAAATTCAAGTAACAGTCGTTAAAAAAACATCGTAAATTAATCATGGCGGGATTTTTCAATAGCATCGAGATAGAATACGGGAACACAGTCAAAAAACACTTCAAAGATTATGCCGATTGGAACCGAAAAATGGCTAGTATCACAACTCGAAAGAATTTCCTGATATCGTGTCGCCGAAACGGAGTTTTTCCAACACACATCCAAAACAATTTTAAGTGCCTGTTCCTTCTTCTAGAAGATCGTAGCCCACTTACCTGGAAATTACAACGGTGCGTGACAAAATTTCAGAAAACCATTCTTAACATTGAAATCGAAGATGCTTTTCTGAAACTCAGAAAACTTAGAGCGGAACAACAACATTTACTTACACTCGTTGACCAATCCGCCGATAACAACATTCGTCATAGTTTCATCACCTCACAAGAACTATTTCGAAGAAACCGTATTACCGTATTAAAAATCACCTTAGATTCTAGATTCAAGATTCTAGATTCTAGATTCAAGATTCTACATTCTACATCCTAGATTATAGAACTTTGGTTCCAGATACTTGATTCAAGATTCTAGATTCTCGATACTTAATTCTAGATTCTAGATTCTAGTTTCTAGATTCTAGTTTCAAGATTCTAGATTCTAAATCCTAGATTCATGATTCTAGATTCTAGATTCTAAATTCTAGATTCAAGTTTCTAGATTCTAGATTTCAGATTCTAGATTCTAGATTCGGGATTTTATATTCTAGATTCTCGATTCTAGATTCTTAATTCAAGATTCTAGATTCTATATTCTAGATTCTAGATTCAAGATTCTAGATTCTAGATTCAAGATTCTACATTCTACATCCTAGATTATAGAACTTTGATTCCAGATACTTGATTCAAGATTCTAGATTCTCGATACTTAATTCTAGATTCTAGATTCTCGATTCTAGATTCTAGATTCTAGATTCTTGATTCTGATTCTAGATTCTTGATTCTAGATTCTAGATTCTAGATTCTAGATTCTACATCCTAGATTATAGAACTTTGATTCTAGATACTTGATTCTAGATTCTAGATTCTAGATTCTAGATTCTAGATACTTAATTCTAGATTCTCGATTCTAGATTCTAGATTCTGGAATCTAGATTCTAGATTCTAGATTCTAGATTCTTAATGCTAGATTCTAGATTTTAGATTCTAGATTCTAGATTATAGATTCTAGTTTCTATGTTCTAGATTCCAGATTCTAGATTCTAGATTCTAGATTCTAGATTCTAGATTCTAGATTCTAGATTCTAAATTCTTGATTCTAGATTCTCGATTCTAGTTTCTAGTTTCTAGTTTCTAGATTCTAGATTCAAGATTCTAGATTCTATATTCTCGATTCTAGATTCTAGATTCTAAATTCTAGATTCTAGATTCTAGATTCTAGATTTTAGATTCTAGATTCTAGATTCTAGATTCTAGATTCTAGATTCTAGATTCTAGATTCTAGATTCTAGATTCTAGATTCTAGATTCTAGATTCTAGATTCTAGATTCTAGGTTCTAGATTCTAGATTCTAGATTCTAGATTCTAGATTCTAGATTCTAGATTCTTGATTCTAGATTCTAGATTCTAGATTCTAGATTCTAGATTCTAGGTTCTAGATTCTAGGACATCACCTTTAACCATTATGGCAAATAAATTAGGTAATCAAACTTGAATTTAGAATCCATGAATCCGGAATATTGACTGAAGATAGAAGAATCCAGAATTTGGCATCTGGAATTTTAAGTTCTCGTACTATAATATGAAAATTCTTCAATCTCTTTTTAAAGTTTGAAAGTTTAGAATTTAAAATTGTATTTTTTTTTTCAAATTTTTTGAATATTTCATACACAATCATATGATTTTTTAAAGTTATATCTATTAAATTTACATCAAATATATTTCCGGAAAGCTCATCTGAAACATATTGTAAACTTAAAAAATGATTTTCAGGAAAACAGACTTTAAAAAAAACTTTCCATCGCACCCAAGCTTCTCAAAATTCAAGCTTTTGTTTCCCCCAATCATCAAACGGCAAAACAAACTACGGAGATCCAAAAAATTTCCACTCAAAAGGCAGCAACGCAAAACAGTTTGGCTGAAAGCAGAGAAAAAAGAAGCACAAACTTTCACCCCTCCTCAAAAGAAACAACAAATTTGCACATGTTTGTTTATGCATGATTTCGGTAGTGTTTACGTGTTTTGTTTCGTCCCGAATGTGATGTTAGTATAAACGCATAACTATGCTTTGAGAATGAAAATTAAAAAAAAAAAACAACCGTTGTTCGACTGCATGTTTATATGTCAGTTTTTCCAGTAGCATTCAAAAAGTGAACACAAAAAAATCAAAATCAAGTTCAATCTGTGTTAGTATTTTAGAAATCAAATAATAACAAATCACAGCATCCCACCACAGACAACCAACAGAAAAAATTGTCTTCAAATCCCTTCAAGCGACAGGGATCCACACCAACTTCACTCTGGTGCGTTTGTGTGCGTGTTTGAGACTCCCTCCCCTTCAAAATAGTTTGATTAATGACTAAAAACTACACAGTTGATAGTTTGCTACCCCACCTTCACTTTGAGATAATAAAAAAAAATGATTAAAAATAACCCACACATTCCCCTCACACCCACCCACACAGATTTCGGAATGTCCGGATCGTTTTTTTTTTCGTTGTGTGTTTTCCGATTGGCAGTACTGATGCAATTTAGATTGTTTTTATGTTTGATTTGAACCTCGCCATTCTTCCTTCCGAATTGAAAACTATAGACCCAATAGATGTGTACAGAGATAGGCAATGTTTTGAAGTCGGCCTTAATGTTTTCATTTTTTCGAAACCATAGAATACCATACCAGTAAAAGCAAATGCAACCACCTCCCAAAAATTAAAAAAAAAACAACTCTTTTTAAGTAATTCCAAGCAATCCGAGCAGATTTTAGAATGAGCAGCAATTGGCAAATCCGTGAGGGGTCATTTTTCGCTTTGTTTTTAAACTTTGGTCTCTGTCGGTACAAACATGTGTTGATTTAAAAACTCATTATTAGTAGTAAAAGTTTAATTGGAAGTGAATTCCCACTCGGTGAAAGCTGAAATCCAACAATCTGTTGAAGCGTAAAATTGAATTAATCTAACCAGAGAGAGCGATAAAAATAATTCAACAGCATCGTCGATGAAAATAAAAATTCCACTTCCGTCGTTTTTCATCTCGACAGAGACCATCGGAAATATTTTGCCATCGGTAGGACGTGAGCTGAGAGACCAAAGCTTAATAAAGTCATAAATTTGTCTTTGCCGACCCATTTCTACGAATGTTGCGTGAGTGTGTGTGTTTGTGTGGCTTTGTACGTACGAGAGAAAGTTCATTTTCGTATGGGTGTGTGTAAGACCGTAAACCATAAGCGAAAAATGTCCTCTCCGGCCTAGTTTTCTAGACTTCCTGTAAAGCAATAAATTAGGTTTAATCTAGATACGTTTCGTTGTCGATATGTACAGTTCGATGTTTCCCCGGACAGTAATTTAATTTCTAACGTTCGTTTCCGTTTTCTTTCCTTTCTCAATAAATACCAAACCTTCGTCAAACCATTACAACCACCATCAATGGTTTTCGTTCGGCCTTGAACGAAACGATGTGTCCTTCCTGTCACCGAAAACGAAATGTGAAAAAAAAATCATAATGACAACCATCGATGACATCACGCTGAATCGGCGCCGGTGAAATGTTGCCGAAATCGACCGGAACCATTCTTCCATAAACGATGATTTGTGCCATTGAACACACCTACTGTCACCTCCTGCTGGCTGTCAACAACATCTGGCCAACACCTGACAGATGAAGACGAGGAACCAAGGTGTGTAGCGCTGACCAATCAACACAAGGGGGCCATCCGGTTCATTCGGAAGGTAAGTCGGAAAGTTCTTTCTTTTAGTTTATTTTCACTTTAAATAGTTTAAGATCTTAAATGCGAAAAAATCAAATATTGTAGAACAAATTTCAAACTTCCTATTATAATTATCTGTTTGAAATTTATTCCACAATCTTTATTCGGCACAAAGCAACTCAAATTTATGAGTTGAGAATCAAAAGTAAATATATAGATAAGACTTTCATCGCTAGAAATCCCTCACCTCCCGTAGAATCCCCCTTCCTTAAATTTATAGGAAAAAAAAGATTTATAACATTCAATAAAAACGTCGTTTTGTAATGAGAAAATCCACAGATTGTCAAAGAATGCTCCAAGGGACCACATTTTTCCAGTGATTTAAGCTCTGAAAATAGTAGCGAATGTTCATTCTGATCTTCGAATTTAATGCCTTCTATGATTTTTTTTTCTATCATGGTGTCATAATGTGAAAATCAATTTCATTCTACAATGGATTTCAAAACCTGCCATCAGAAACATGTTGTGTTTGAAATTGAACAAAAAATGATTGAAAAGTTTTGAATTACTCACCAAAAACACTTGACCAGTAAACCAAAGCTGGTAAAACCATTAGCTTAGAAACTTTAATCAAAAAATATTGAACGAAAATTTATCGCGATTCTTCAAAAGCAAACGTGACACATTAGAGAAATATACATGGTTTCGTCATATTTTTGCATGTGTGCGTACAATATATTAAAATTTCTTTTTTGATAGTTTTATAATGACTACCTTCAAATTTTGCCGAAAGCAATCGAAATTCCAACTCTTCTTCAAATGCATGGAATATCGTGTAGCACGTAATCTTTGAAACATATTATGAAGATAGACATTCATGCGATTACACTAGGGAACGGCATTCTTGGTGACTATACTTTAATAGCTGTTTTTGGAAGATTTTGCTCTTGTTTTCGGGATATGGCGTTTGGAAATTTTTATATTGTTCGATTTTGAGTAAAACTGATCATTGATAACTGATAAGCCAACAAACCTATAACCAAAACTCAACATTTAGATTTTGCATAGACATTATCGAATTAGAGGTATATAGCGAGATTAAAAAAAAATCCACAATTTTTAGAAGTTAAAATAGATAAAATTTTAACTATTTCTGACACCACTGAAGAAAGTCTTAGAGTATTTGATATTAAAGATAAGAACTCATTTAAAAGATTGGTTGAAGACTGAAAAACGATTGAAATGGTTGGTTTAAGAAATATCTAAAATTCAATTTGTTTCAAAATTTCTTTTAAAATATATCGTCAAATTTGCCGTATTTTGCAAAATTGGATAAAATAAACAATTTGAGAAGTTGTATAACTTTCATTCTCTTAATTCGAAATTTCTCGAGATCTTCGGGAAAATTGATCATTGAATGAAAACCTTTCATTTCCAAATCTTTGTTGCACAAGTGCACAAATTGATTAAATGAATTTTTATCCATTTTCCAAAGTTATTTCTAAAACTAGAAAAAGCTGCTAGAAAAAAAAACTAATTGAAAAGTTGGAATCAGCACCCTCAAATTAGTCCTAATCAGTTCTTAAGTTCATTGCACCTCGGAAAACTTTGAATTTTGTTGCCTTGTGTTATAGCTCTATAGCTTCGAGAAACCAATTTTTTTTTCTTTTTTTATAGGAGTTTAACCCGTTAGGATCATTCTTCCTCGATTCGATTGGTTGGTTAACCCAATAGGGTCATGCTTCGTGGTAGTCCTCTATATTTTGTAGATTAATCCGGCTTCGCGGAGGAAGCTAACTAATTTGGATTCTTCTTGGGGACAGTTGCTGAGAATCTCTCGCATATTTGATGCTAGGCCACTTGTTTGTCGAGTGGTGTAGAATTGTGGACACACGGTGAGGATGTGTTTCACTGTGAAGCAACCAAATATGGTTAAAAAGTAACTGCCAAAAAACTAAAATCGATAAAACTAAGAATTTACCTGAAAAATCTGATTCTCAAATCCACTGATTTAGTTGAAATATAAAGAGTGCTTTATTAAGTGCTTGTGAAAAAAGGATTTGTAGATCTTGGTTTTTCGTTTCTGTGACCCCTCGAAAATCGACCTTTTATATTCGGGTTTTCAATTTTTTGGTTCGATTCTTGAGTCTGGGAAAAATCGGCAGATTGTTTTATTTTCGAATCGATTTTTCGATTTTTTTTTTCTTGTAGAAGATATCAAGTTATCAAGAATCAATTTAGATATCAAGTTACAATTTTGAGTACTGATTTATTCTTAACAGTGGCATTCATTAGGCTGTTGTCAAAATCGTTACTCAGAATAAGATAGTCTTTTGTTGATTTTTTGTCTACAAGTTTCGATATACATAGTACATTAGGGCATTCGAAAACAAATTCGTAAGTTTGAAATTTGTTGGAAATTTCATATAAATTTTTTTATCTTTTTTTTAAACAAAATACTATCCACAATTGTTAAAAATGGAATAGATCGACCTTCAAGCTCCGATTTTTTTTCAAAAAGATCGTATTCAGGACTGTTTATTTGTGAATCGATCTTTTCTTGAAAACCAATTACCCTATTCGGAACTTGTACATTAGATCACTGCTAGCTTTGTATAAAAATAGCAAAAAAAATTGTAAGCCATTATTTCAGTCCTTAGTTAGCGCAACGAGTTTTAATTTGGTATAGAAATTTGTGTGGGAAATCGCCAGAGATGTACTGAAAGTTATAAAAAAATATTTTTGGATTTTTAATATTCCTTGATTCTTGCAGTACATATTATGTGAACAAACCTTGAACCTAACTTTTACCACAAAAAAGATATTCGATGTTATGCAAAAAAATGCTTTCAAGATAAATTTTTATTGAGCGTTTTCGACTATTCATTCAAAAGCTGTTCAGCCGCAGGATGAAAATGAAAAATTGCAAAATAAAAGACTGCTTTGCATAGCCAATGAATTTGTTGACTTATTAAACATTGGCAAAAAAAATTCTTGAAGTTTGTGAAAGCTCTTACTTTTTCAATTACTTTCAACCGCCTTCAAGTTGGAACATCAACTATAAAAACACATTTTTGTGTGGTTGATTCATGAAATATTTCCCATAAACGTTTGAAAACCGTAAAAATGATGCTAGCACATTGTTTCAGTTTCAGTTTAAGGAGCGATTCGTGATGGTATCTTTTAAGTTTAAAATACAACATCATATTCTGTTTAAAATATCTGTAATTTTCGAGTTCAAGAAAAAATGAAAGAATTTTTTACATTATCTTTGCTTGGCTTAAAATTTAATGCATATGCATAACAAATTAATTTGTTTGTATATGGTAAGCTTATATTTATTAAAATTGAAATCAGTAATGTGATGACGATATAAGATTTTTCCCTTAATAGATATTTTTTCCGATAAATGGCGCAATTTTTTTACATTTGTATTTGAATAAGGTTGCCAGATTGCCCGGATATTTAATACAAAATTTGGAAACAGTTCGGTCCAGTCCGGTTGCCCGATTTTCATTGAAAACCTTTTTGCCAGAATAATTCACTTTATTTGGCAAATAAAAAAAAACCAAATTATGTTGTGAATTTTTTTTATTTATACCTCCAAAACGATTTTGTTAGCAAGTTTTTCGAAAATAATCATGGAAGGTTTTTTGGAAGCCTTAAATATGATTCAAAATCGGTCAATAAATTTTGATGAAAGAACATGTTTTTCAATTTTCTTTTTTTTAATTTTTGGGGAGTTGTTTCCGGGTTTCGAAAAAAAATTTCCCTGGTATTGCTCGGATTTTTGGTCATTTATTTTTCAATCAAATGCCCGGATTCTGCAAAATTTTTGAATACTGAATTTTTGAATGTTTTGAATTGAACGGATTTGTCCGGACCGGATACGTCCTGAAAATTTTTGGCAATCTAAGCGTAAGGCTAGCGTATTCAAACATTTGAATGGAAATGATGGTTGCATGCCAAATTATGCAAAATTGTTTTGTTTCCATTTGAGAATCGAAAAAACAAAACTAAAACTGAAAATAAATTTTTGAAAATTGCTGAAATTTCCAAAAATCAACTTTGTAATTGAATGAAAATATATTTTGATCAGGTTCCTGAGATCAAAATCTGCGAAGTTCACCATTTGTCGGATTTGCTAGTTATGCGATTTTGTTTACGAAGATTTTAAAATTGTCTATTTGATTGGTTTAATTCCTAACAATTGTATAAAGATATGTTTCAAGAAAAAAATACTTCTTTACTAAAATACTTTAGAACATGGCTCACCATATAAATATCTATGCAATTTTTCTCAAGAACCCGAGAATTCCTGGTTAAAAAGGCTGCTAAATTACGCCCAAAACTTGAACAATCTAAAATAAAATATGTATGCTAGACCGCTGCAAGTTTTGTACGAAAATTTCAAATTCTTAACTTTTAACACCTCCCATAACTTTGAATGCAAAATATTCCTTGATTCTTGCCGTACAATTCATGTGAACAAAGCAGAAACCAAACTTGTACCCAAAAAAGATAAAACTATGAACAATAGTTTTTGTTTCAAAATTTTTTTTAATTTTTTCGTTTTTGACTGCTTATTTAAGAGCTATGTAACCGCAGGATGAGAATTAAAAATCTCAAAAAACTGCTTTGCATAGCCAGGGAATTTTTTAGTTCATATAACGTTTAAGAGTTCTAGCAAGCAAAGTCTGTCATTTTGAAATACTTGTCGATGGATTTATTTATTTTTTATCTCGAAATGGTTAGAACTTATTTTATGAAATACTTAGCTGCTTGTCATGTTTGCAAAAAAGGAATCTTAAGAATAGTGTTTGTGACCAAACCCGATGTTTAAAGTTCTTTTTAACCTTTTACATGCTGTATCCAAAAGTAACATCATCCACTAGTTAAGCTACCTGAAATGACAAAGATTCAAAATTATATACTTACCTATAGACTTACCATTGTAACCTGAAAACAAACAAAAAACACGAACACCCCTAGAATCTAAAACAGCATAAAGTGAGTTACGAAAACTAATTGAGTGAACGGTAACTCACGTGTCAGCTGAAAAACGAAAAGTAAACAAACATAAATCAGTTGAATAAAGTTCTGGCAGTGTCAACATCATCTAATTGTATTCTCTCGATAGTCTGTACAAAGTTAAAAAATCAGTGCAAAAATAAAGCGTAGTGGCAAGATTCACCTGGAATCTTTCGATAACCTGTCCGAAGGCAAACCCGAGAAGAACCCTGTGTGCAGCGAAGCAAGGGAACTGGAATACCACAAACAGGATCAAAAAGGGCTGATTACATCGAGCGAAGATCTGGTCGACTGGTGGATTTCCTCCTCTATCCATGGTGTGCTACTGAGGCTCCTGTTCGTCAGTGGGTGACAAGTAAACCCTCCGATCAACCGAATCGGTAAGCTACCTTGAGCGTTAATATTGGTCCTTCGTCCGGATCGGAGGAATTTTGCCGACAGGAAGGTAGCGGTGAGTACACCATTTTCGTCGTTCTTCGCGCCACTTACATCAAACCAAGCCATTTTGTATGCCGTTGTTGCTTGCTGTATATTGTATTCTACAGACGAATAAGTACATAAAGAAGCAAACAGAAATTCGCTGTAAGAATTGATTCTGGCCTTTTGTTATGTTGGTGCTTTTTTACACCGGTCAGCAAAAATTTGAAAACTTATAATTGATGCCCTGCCGATATTTTTGCATTCGAGTAGTGAATAAACCTCGTATCTGTTCTGCTATTGGAAGTAAGTAGGTGGCAGTCTTCGCGCAAGAACTGTGTCGCGCCGAGAAGGATAATTCAACGTTTTTTAAACACAGTTCTCGGTTTCGTAAACAAGTCTGACACCCGCGACGGGAAGGATTAAATCGTGCGACTGTGTCATTCTTCGCCGTGTTGAAGTGCAAATCCGCGACGGGAAGGATATTATCGAACGATTGATTTGCACTTCCGCCGTCGCGTTTCCAAGACACAAGCACACCGGTTCGGGAAGGATTTCGTTTTCGCATTGTGCTGTGTTTTCGATTCGTCATAGTGGTGGTAGCAAGTGAAGTGACTCCCAAATGCCGAAAGCCAAATCTGATGAGCGGGTCGAGGATGCGAAGATTCGCCGCAAAGCTGTTCTAACTAATTTAGCTGATGTTGAGAAATTTGCAAAAGATTTCAACCCAGATCAAGATGCTGGACGTCTTCAAGTCAGACAGGACTTAGTGGATCGAATTTACGAACAGTTCCAGAAATCCCAAACTGTACTGGAGAAGTGGGATGGGCCAGATAGACTCGATATGCATCTGGCGGAGCGGTCGACGATTGAGGAACGATTTTGTGAAGTCAAGGCGTTTTTGATGAACAGATTGGAGGCTAGGGCGAGTTGTGCAGTGCCAGTTGTACCTATAATTCCCTCAAATGCGCCTGTCTATCACCTAAGATTGCCAAAAATCGATCTCCCCAAATTCGACGGAGATTTCTCGCGTTGGTTGTCTTTTCGAGATACTTTCAAATCCATGGTGCATTTGAACATGGATGTCCCAGCCGTAGCAAAGCTACAATACCTTTTGCAGTCTTTAGAGGGCGATGCTAAAAAACCCTTTGAGTGTGTAAATATTGAGGCAGACAACTATGCGACTACGTGGGAAGCGTTGCTGAAGCGGTACGACAACCAACGATTTTTGAAGCGACAACTTTTCAAAGCACTATACGATCTCCCTCGACTACAGAAGGAATCTTCTAAAGATTTGCACACACTGACCGATGACTTCGAACGCCATGTGAAGGCCATGGCAAAACTTGGCGAGCCTGTAGGATATTGGGATACGCCGCTAGTAAACCTCTTAAGCTATAAGCTAGATTGTACGACTCTTCGTGCCTGGGAAGAAAAGACCAGTGACCTCAGGGATGTTACCTATCAAGAATTAGTTGATTTTCTTTATGCAAGGGCAATGATGCTAAGAACAATTGTTTCTGAAGAAGAACCACAAAGTTTCCGTCCGCCAGCAACCAAGGTGGCCGGTGCTCAGCCGAAGAAAGCTTATAATTTGGTAGCGAATGCAGCCACAACTGATCCACCAACATGTGCAGCATGCTCAGAAAGGCATTTTTTATTCCGGTGCAACAGATTTGCCAGTTTGTCCTCTAGTAAGCGTCGAGAATTAGTGACAGCTAACCGTTTATGCTGGAATTGTTTTCACTCAGGGCATTTGGCTAGGAATTGCCTTTCTTTACACACTTGCCGATTTTGTAACCAAAAGCACCATTCTCTTCTCCATGATGCGACTAAGCGAAATGCTAGTGTCAGTCCTACACCCAAGCGTAGATCTTTATCTGCTCCACATCCAACTATAGCACCATTTACGGACAACGAACAGCCATCTACGAACAACGAACAGCCATCTACTTCCGGCCAACAAGTGAGTTTGGCAGTGCAAACAACCAATAGTACTGTTTTACTAGAGACTGTGATTCTTTTTGTAATTGACAGAAATGGAAATGAGATCCCTGCTCGAGCACTGCTCGATTCAGCAAGTATGTGCAGCTTTATGACAAAAAAGCTGGCAAACGCCCTCGATCTTAGGCGAACTACAGTTGATATAGCTATTTCTGGAATTGGGGAGTCGTCCAAGCAGGTTCGATGTCAATTATCTGCGAAAATACGATCCAAATTAACCAACTATTCTACAGCTTTAGAATTTCTCATTCTGAAGAAGCCAACCGTTTGCCTACCAACTATTTCGATAGACATATCCACATGGAAAATTCCAGACGTCGATTTGGCCGATCCACATTTTTTCATTCCCTCTGACATTGACCTTGTTGTTGGCGGCGAAGCATACCACGAACTTCACGGCGGAGGCAAAATCTTTCTGGGCGAAGGTTTGCCAATTCTCGTAGAAACCGTTTTTGGATGGACAGTATCCGGAGCAGCTCCAATCAGACCATCAGAAGTTTCTCGGTCGTGCCATCTGACAACTACAGATCGTGATCTAGAGCAAGCCATTCAACGGTTCTGGGAGTTTGATGCAGTGTTTCCGTGCCAAAAGTTTTCGCCCGAAGAAGTTAAGTGTGAAGAATTATTTTGTGCTACCACCACCCGCGATTCGTCCGGTCGTTTTGTTGTTCGACTGCCACTTACCAATGATCCTGTAAGATGTATTGGAGAATCCAGATCTATTGCCGAACGCCGATTCCGAAGCCTAGAAAGGAGATTGCAGCGTGATCCATTCATTCGTGAAGCATACACCAACTTTATGAATGAATACGAGCTTTTAGGTCACATGATCAAGTTGACCGAACCAGTAGATGACACCATGCCGCACTGCTATCTACCCCACCATCCAGTCTTTAAAGAGTCGAGTACCACTACCAAGGTACGGGTAGTATTTGATGCTTCATGCAAGACAGCGACCGGTTATTCTATCAACGACATCCAGTTAGTGGGCCCCACCATACAAGATGATCTTGTTTCGATCATCATGCGTTTCCGAATACACCAAATCGCCCTTGTAGCAGACATCGAGAAAATGTACCGTCAAATTCAGCTGCACATAGATGATTGTCCTTACCAACGGGTCCTCTGGCGCTCAAGTCCTCAGGAGTCCATCGCATCATATGAACTACAGACAGTCACGTATGGGTTTGCATCCGCACCTTTCTTAGCAACGCGAGTACTTCAACAAGTGGCAAAGGAAGAGAGAGACAGGTATCCTGTTGCCGCAGTAGTATTTGAGAACGACTTTTATGTAGACGACTGTCTCGCCGGCGCTGAGGATATCAAATCTGCTATACGATTCCGCCAAGAAGCATCCGCTCTAGCTGCCTCCGCCGGGTTTTCACTTAAAAAGTGGGCATCCAACATTCCAGAAGCTTTGCAAGGTGTTTCCGCAGAAGATCTGGCTGGTTCTACACTGCACAGTTTGCAAGACGACCAAGCTGTTTCAACTCTCGGTCTGGTTTGGGAAACAAGGTCTGATGTTTTAAAATTTCGGGTCCAGTTGCCGTTACCAGCCTCTGTTCTTACCAAGCGTAAGATAATGTCATATATTGCACAGATCTTCGACCCACTTGGATTAGTAGGTCCAATCATCACCGTCGCTAAATTGTTCATGCAACGTTTATGGGCACTTAGAACACCAAATGGAGAATCCTACGAGTGGGACCGTCCACTTCCAGCATCGCATCAAACTGATTGGAGAGATTTTCATAGTACACTGGACATCATCTCCACTATTGAAGTTCCCCGTTGCGTGTCGCAACTGAATGCTACCTCTTTCCAACTGCACTTCTTTTCTGATGCGTCAGAAAAAGCTTACGGAAGTTGTTGTTACGTCCGTACAGAATTTTCCGGAAATATTCGAGTTATTTTGTTAACATCAAAGTCTAAGGTTACCCCATTATCAAGTCACCATAGTATCGCACGCTTAGAACTTTGTGGAGCAGTTCTATCAACCAATCTATTTGAAAAAATCAATCGTGCGCTCAAAGTTCCAGCAGAAGTGTTCTTCTGGACCGATTCTTCAACGGTTCTCCAGTGGCTCCAATCACCACCCAACCGTTGGAAGACGTTCGTCGCCAATCGAGTTTCCAAGATCCAAAACTCAACAAACTTGAAATCCTGGATGCATGTTAGAGGAGAGTGTAATCCCGCCGACGTTCTTTCCCGTGGGATAAGTCCGCCGGAGATCATCAATCACTCTCTTTGGTGGACTGGACCACCATGGCTAATGCTTTCATTTTCCCAATGGCCCCACACGAAGCTTCCTGCCATCTCAAACTCTTTAGTCAGTGAAGAGAAAGTTCCTATAGCAACCTTTGCTGCTGTCATGCAAGACAGTGAATTTGCCGATAGAGTGTTTGCTATGTATTCTAGTTACCCGAAATTGCGGCGCACAATTGCCTACTGTATGCGATACTTCCGTGCCATCAAGGCCACCATCCAGAATACGAAAATTGAAGCATTACAAACACTTACCACCAATGATTTAAAAGAAGCTGATCTTGCCCTGTGCCGCCTCGCTCAAAGACAGACCTTTGCTGAAGAGCTGGCCAGTCTCGCCTCTGTCGGTCGTCTACCAGTATCTTCACCTCTCAAGTACATCCGTGTGCAGCTTGACGCCGATGGTATTATTCGTCTTCGAGGAGTCCTGAGCAACGCTACCTTACCAGCCACAATGAAGCATCAAATCGTTTTGCTTGCGAAACACCCTTTTACACATCTGTTGGTCAATTATTATCATCGGAACTTATTGCATGCCGGCCCACAGTTAATGCTCGCCACAATCCGACAAAAATATTGGATTGTAGGTGGACGCAATCTTATTCGCTGCAAATTCCATGAGTGCCACAAGTGTTTTCGTAGCAAACCTCAGATGATTCAACAGAGCATTGCAGATTTGCCAACATCACGTGTGGCCCCACGCAGGCCCTTTGCCATTTGTGGCGTAGATTACTGCGGTCCAGTCTATTTAAAATCCGCTGTTCGTAATCGTGGTCCAACAAAGGCTTACGTATGCATCTTTGTCTGCTTCGCCACTCGTGCTGTCCACATAGAACTGGTGTCCGATCTTTCAACGCCGGCTTTCATCGCAGCTCTTCGTCGATTTGCAGCACGCCGTAATTTTCCTCATGAAATCCACAGCGACAATGGTACAGCATTCCGAGGAGCGCACAATGAACTGCACAGAATTTACCAGATGTTGAAAACCTCACATGGAGGACGCAAGAGTATTTTCGATTGGTGTGCTGAATCTGGAATAACCTGGCATTTCATTCCACCTCGCTCCCCTCATTTCGGCGGCCTTTGGGAAGCTGCTGTGAAATCTGCAAAATACCACCTATTAAGAGAAATAGGTCAAACTAACATTACCTACGAAGATATGACCACGTTGCTATCCGAGGTGGAGATGTGTCTCAACTCCAGGCCATTAATTCCACTACCGTCCGAATCAGATGACTTGGAAGCCTTGACACCTGGCCATTTTTTGGTTGGAGAAAGTCTCCGTGCACCACCAGACGAAGATGTCGCAACTGTTCCTGACAATCAACTCACACACTGGGACCTAACGCAAAAACGCCTTCAGCGAATCTGGCGAAGATGGTATCCGGAATACCTGCAGCAACTTCAAGCGCGTGCAACCAAGCATCGTAAACCGTCAACTGTTATCCGACCTAACCAAATGGTGATTATCCAAGACGATCTACTTCCCCCGGCACAATGGCCGCTCGGAATCATCACGAAAGTTCACCCTGGAAAAGACGGCGTTGTACGAGTGGTTACCTTACGCACTGCCAAGAGAGACGGAGTATCCCGATGCGTCAATAAGCTTGCTCTACTGCCAATACCAGAAACCGAGCCACATCAAACCGTGCCTGATCCAAAGTAACCAGATACCTGCTATCAATTCTGCAATGAGTAGAGCTGCACTCGAAGTTAGCTCCTGTACATGACTCTTGGAAAGCAGGTGATTACGGTTCCAATGACTTAAAATCTATGTGTTGGTCTACCGGGTACTTTTTTCTTCTTCAGTATTTGTCATCCTACAACAAATAACATCGCAGTTAGTTCGCATACAATCCAGAGGGAAGGAACGCATCACTAGTAAAATGTATTGAACCAGAAATGAGTAGAGCTGCACTCCAAGTCAGCTCCTGTATATAAATAATGGTATCAGGTGATTACGGCTCCAATCGTTAAATGTTTTATTTGTTGGTCTACTGGGTTCTCTCTTGCTTCCCAGAAAATAAGCTCCAAACCCCGTTTTTCCGTTTGCCTGTGGATTGGGAACACCTTTCCGGACATTGAATCGCCCAGCACCGATGGATTGATTTCGGTAATCGCCAGTAGCAGCCAAAATGAGTAGAGCTGCACTCTAAGATAGCTCCTGTGCTAAACTTCTAAGAATCAGGTGATTACGGTTCCAATCGTTTATTCCTTAATTTGTTGGTCTACTGGGTTCCTCTCTGATCCACAGGAAACAAAGCTCCAGATTGTGTTGTATCCTCGCCAGCTAGTTCCGGTCAAATGATCCTACTCACCTATCCTGTTATCGAAGCAAAAGATGGAAAGTAATTGTATTGTAATACGTGTTGGAATGATCATGCCATTCCAAGGTGGCCGGAATGTTTGTGACCAAACCCGATGTTTAAAGTTCTTTTTAACCTTTTACATGCTGTATCCAAAAGTAACATCATCCACTAGTTAAGCTACCTGAAATGACAAAGATTCAAAATTATATACTTACCTATAGACTTACCATTGTAACCTGAAAACAAACAAAAAACACGAACACCCCTAGAATCTAAAACAGCATAAAGTGAGTTACGAAAACTAATTGAGTGAACGGTAACTCACGTGTCAGCTGAAAAACGAAAAGTAAACAAACATAAATCAGTTGAATAAAGTTCTGGCAGTGTCAACATCATCTAATTGTATTCTCTCGATAGTCTGTACAAAGTTAAAAAATCAGTGCAAAAATAAAGCGTAGTGGCAAGATTCACCTGGAATCTTTCGATAACCTGTCCGAAGGCAAACCCGAGAAGAACCCTGTGTGCAGCGAAGCAAGGGAACTGGAATACCACAAACAGGATCAAAAAGGGCTGATTACATCGAGCGAAGATCTGGTCGACTGGTGGATTTCCTCCTCTATCCATGGTGTGCTACTGAGGCTCCTGTTCGTCAGTGGGTGACAAGTAAACCCTCCGATCAACCGAATCGGTAAGCTACCTTGAGCGTTAACAAATAGTCAAAACCAAAACTTAAAGACCAACTTCGATTCAAGCTTATTAGAATTTTTTGGATGATTTAAGGTGAAAAAAATTCAACTTCCATACAAATTCCCATACAAAATTGAAACGCGTTGCGTAAACACAAGAATCAACGAAATCAACTAAAATTTAACATTGCTACTTGGTGACCCAAAAAGCATCAAAATAACATAAAGGAGCAAATAGTCATTTTTTGTAGCGGTATACATAAACAACCCTTACTAATTCAAAGGCCTATGGTTAGTTGTTCAAAAACAGATTACAAATTCCGGAAAAACGAAGTAAATTGTATCTTGGATCCTTACTTAAGAAGCTTTGAGCTGCATTTTAAGACTACTTTATTATTTAGAGACAATGCTCTTCATAAAAAAGGAATATGTAAATGTTTAGTAGAAGTGTTCACCCAAAATATTAAAAAAAAATGGTTGAGAGCAAAACTCCTTGAATTGAACATTCTCAAAGTCTTTAAGTTAATAAAAATTCAACCAAATAAACTATTTCAATTTATTTTCATTTAATTTTTTCCTACTTTTTTTTAAGTTTGAAAGGACAAAAGCAAGGTAGCCAAACACACAGATAAACCTTTAGTTTCACAGAATTTTGAGCAAATTTTCATCACAGAATCTTTGTCAGAGAATATGAAAATATTCACAGATTTTTAAATTTGGTACATTTTTCCAAAATTATTATTTTTATGACTACATAAATTTCTTAGTCTTTACCTTGTTTGAAAGTTCATGATATTTTTTTAAATTTGAATTATTTTTTCTAGAGCAAAATAACAGAACATAACAGAAAACCATCACAAAATTTCTTGGTTAAAATACAGAAAGTCAGAATTTTTTCGGCAACCTTGGTCAAAAGTCCATACTTAAAAAAAAACAGAAAAAATGAATATTAATGAAAATTGTAATGCAAAATAAATTTTTTGGAATCACTAATAGAAATTCCTCAATTTTAGGAAGCATTAGCGATATCACAGGCAAAATGCTGCCCCTGCATTGGAAATAGAAATTTAAAATAAAATATATAACAACAAATCAAAACAAAATACTCAAACTACCATATTCCAAGTTGAGAGTTCTAACATTTTTCACGCACGTATCCAGGTTAGGCAAATGCCAGCGTTTCATTTTCTAAATTTTCTTAAAACGATCCAAACAACTTGCGGAAAAATGCGGCAGTTATTTAACAAAAAATAATTAATGAAAGGTAAAAATCCACTCATGACTAAGCTTGCCAGATTGCCCGGTTTTAGCCGGGTTTGCCCGAATATTTAATACAAAATTTGGGAAAAGTCCGGCCCGGCCCGGATGCAAGGATTTCATTAAAAATGCCCGGATTTTGCCCGAATTTTTTCACGTTATTTGGCCAATCAAATAAAAAAAAATCAACGAACGCCTCGAAAATTATATTTTTTAAGCAAGTTTTATCAAAACAATCATGAAAGAATTTTTGGAAGCCTAAAATACGATTCAAAATCTGTCGATGAGTTTTGATGAAAAAAAATTGTTATTTTATTTTTTTTCTTGATTTTTTGTTGCGTAATTTCTGAGTTCTGAGAAAATTTTGCCCGGATTTTTTGTTGCAGTTTTGAAATCACACGCCTGGCAACGTTACTCATGACAGTAATGAAATATCGAAGCAACTAAGCAGCGTATCGATTTCAAGACTTTGATCTTTTGGATGACAGCCAAATAGGACATTCCGAATATCGAAAGCTGACTGTATACATTTTTAAGATTGGCTGAACAATTTACTTGTGCAAGATTTCAGCTCATTCGGACTTGATTAAGAGGGGCCTCAAAGTACTCTTAGTTTCGGTTTTTTGACCCTTATGAATCACCAAAGGGAGTATCGGATAATCGAAATTATTATTTTGATGCCAAATGATTTAAAAATGTTTGAAACGTTGGGGACAAGTGTTATCTCGAAGAGCAATTTTGTCAAAAACAAAAAAAAATCAAAATTCGATTCGGAAATTCGGAAAAATTGTAATATTAATGTTGATGCCCAATGGTTCAAAATGCATGAAACATCGAGATCTAGTGTTATTTAGAAAAAAGTTTTGTTCAAAAATTGACTTTTTGAAACTTGCCGTTTTCGGAAGTCCTAGAAAGTCGAATTTGAAGTACCCCCAAATCAAGTGCGATTGAGCCTAAAATTCGATTCGGATTTACTTCCATTGCCACGCTAAGGTATGTGTATTTGTTTGTTAAGTTCGCTAGGTGGAGGTTTAAAAAAAAATTAAAAAAATATTAATAAAATTAACGACAAGATTGTGTAGGATTAAAACCCGCAATCTCCAGCTTTCTAGGCCAACGCATTACCGACTATGCCTCAGGAGCCTGTAGGATACTCAGCCAGTTGAGATAAGAGTTTCAGTCTTGTCCAGACAAGAGGAATTGTTTCATCAGTTTAATCTTTCGTTTTCTTCTCTCTTTCTGACAATCAAACTTTCCTGTAACTTTTAAAACTTGAGCGTAGGTATTAATGTTGCCGAAATCGCAGAAAAGTTGTAATTTCATAGAATTTTGGTCATTTTTTTTTTATCACAGAATCTCTGACACAGATTACAGAAGTTTGAAATATTCACAGATTTCACAGAATTTCTGAAATTTTGAATAGATTTCCAAAGTTATATTTTTTTTATCAATAAAAAATTTAGATTTTTTACTTTGAATTTGAAAAGTGTGTAAAGATTGGTAATGTTAATTGAATTTCCCAACTAAAATGAAAAAAAAGAACAATATATCTTAAATTTTGCATTAAATTAAAGAAAAAAAGGATCACAAAAAAATTATTTATCAAAGAATTTTTGGGTAAAATCACAGAGAGTCAGATTTTTTTTTAAAGCACTGAATTTTTTTTTCGGCAACCTTTATAGGTACTAAAAGACGTTCTTCATAAATGGTTTTCATCGAAAATCAAATAAATAAATTTGTTTTGAAAGTGTTCATCTATGAGATTTCATTTGACAATTGTTTCAAGAACAACGAAATCACTTGTATTTTGTATGAGTAGGAATCGATACCAAAATATCCAAACTAATTGAACTCGTTTTTGCACATTACTCAACGTCTACTATTTAGTGTTTACCATTCTAAAAAATTGAGGATGATGCGTAACATACTTGAATTGAAAGATTTTGTAATATCAATTTTAAAGCCAATTTCACTAAAGCTACTTTAATAAATTATATTATTAATAGAAAAATGTGTAGTAAATTTTGATCTAGAAGATAAAATTAAATCGTCAAGAATCAATTTTTTCTATCGTGGAAAATAATGTCCGCAAAATACACACCATTTACATACTTGATTGTTAGCTTTTTTGAATCAGCAATCAATTTTGTGCATTAAAAATGACTAATGTCAATTGAATTTATAAAATTGCTCAGTTACTGAATCAACATTGCTAGATTAATTCATTGATAACCATGCTCTGCTTGTGAACGAAAGCTTATAAGCGCTTGAAATAACACATTTCATGATCTAATGTATCTTCAAAAGATGCTGCCAGAGTCATCCAATATATTCCATGAAACGGCGTGCTTTTTAATCGGTTACTGTTTATTAACTTTTTTATTAAAGCATTTTACTTATGGAGCACATAAAATGTGCCGGGAGTATTTTTCCTAACTTTGGGTCAGTAACAGGGGGCCCTATTGATTTATTAATTTATCAAACGTAAAAACATTTTTATATTATGAAGAATTTATATGATTGTTTTTTTTTAAGTAAAAACTTTTTTTCAGTGCAAATCCTGAACTACTTATTAATTTGAGAGAAAAGAGTTTTTTCTGGGGCTACTGTCAAAGCCATAAATTGTCAATATATTGCAGCTTTAAAATGAAAACTTTGGCAATCCAACGCTACAAGAATGGTTTAAATTTGATCGTTTATCGACAAGATATATTTAACGTTAAATATATCGGGCTTGTATATATCTCGCGCAATATTTAAGTCACTATCTAAAACTTTGAAATTGAAATTGATTAAGAGATTTTTAAGCTGAAGTTTAAAACTAAACGAAGTTAAAAATTAAACTATTTTTTTTTTTTAGGCAATCTACCAGCTCTATTTGATATATTTCAATTTTTGACGAACGGAATAGTGAAATACTTTATAAAATTATGATAAAAAAAAGTTTTAAAGATACAATAAATATTGGCTGAGAAGGCTATTTTTCAATCCGCTACACCATGACCGCTTAATAACATCTGTGTATAGAGAGCACATTTTGGAGGATTCAAAATGTAAAAAAAAACAATCTGTGGATTTAATCTCCTTACAATTCGTGTTAACGTTTTTCAAATCAACAATAATGCTAATGTATTTTATTTTGACAGAAACCAATGCTAAGTATAATCCTTAACATCTACTTGCTAACTTTGATAAAAACAACACTACTTTGTACACAAAATAACACAAAACAATTATCACTCACAAAAAAATACATCAAAAAATTCCAACACATTCATACTACAACCGAAAATCATGCCTCGCATTTCCACAGATGAAGTACTTTGTAGCGAGGCGCAAGTTCAAAGAAGCCTTGAAGCCGTATGACGTGAAAGACGTCATGGAGCAGTACGCAGCCGGACACGTGGATTTGCTAGGCCGAGTGAAGAACGTTCAAACTAGGTACCGTGTAGTAGTTGCGGATACTTACTTACACATACTTTGGTGCTAATCCTGGTTCTGGGCCAACCCTTCAGCTTTTTTCCCTTCAACAATTTTCGTTTGGGTTGGTCCAACCGATCCAAAAAAAAACCTACAAAAAATAACAGAACACTACTTAACTTACCAAAAGCTTTCCTTCTGTTGTTGTGTTAGATTCTCAACTACACCGAACTACAAACTCAATCTCTAACTTTAAAGATTATTGCAACTTACAACCAGTTACTAACAAAAAAAAACTCACCGTTGTTCTCAATCGAACTTCTGCAAATATTTTATCGAGCAACTTATTTCCTTCCTCTAACACTTACTCACGTGTCACGAAATATCTCCTGTGTAAACTAACCAAAACCTTTTCTGAGCAATCAGCAAACAACTAACCTACTTACCATCTTACTAACTAACCCTTGTAACTTTTTACCAAAACTGCTGTTTATATGTGCGTGTCAAAGTGCAAAACGCAACGTTAAGAAAGTTAAACCCTAAGCAAAGATTTTCCAATCAACACACCTACAACAGCAAATGCGATTTATGGAACTAATCCAACTTAACAGTTCCGGTTTTAGTTGATTTGCAACCGAAATTTTGAAATGAAAACTCCTGAATTCCTCAACACAAACACAAACAAACTTTATGATACACAATTCCACGATTTAAGCGATCCTCGGTTAATCCACTACCTTGATGAACCCCTTTTCTGCCCCTTGACCCTCTGCCCAGTAAAATTCTTCCGCTTCTGTGGTCTTCTTGGTAGTTGTTGCCTTACATTTTCAGGAAGTTGTTCCCGTTTGTTTCCTGTTTTGTTTTTTTTCTCGCCATTCTTAGTCGCTGCTGGCTTTTGTTTGCCGCCGTCGCGGATTTCCGGTTTCTGCCATTGTGCCGTCCGCCCCCGAAGCATCTCGATTCTCGGTTACATTCATTCAATTATCCTCAACGCCTTCCTTCTCCTCTTTTGGCTTGGAAAGTTTTGCTTCCGATTTTCTTGGTACACAGTGGTCTATGGAAACGTTAGTTCAAAATTTTAATATTCCGAGAGTATTTTTTCAAAAACTTTAAAATATAAACTCAGCTGAGTTCAATATATTTTATGAACCGTTGCTAATAGAAATTTTGTTAATGAATCTAGCGTAATTTTTTTGAAAAAAATCGATCACTGATGGAACAAAATCCTTTTCTCTTCGATGATCTATTGATAGAAATATAAATTATAATTTAACTTTTTTTTTTCAAATAAAAAATGCAATCACTCGATTTATATTCTTATTATTAAAAACACAACAAGTTATAAAATTTTATTTCCTAGACTCTGAGCGATTAACCGCTTGAAAGTTTTATTCGACATCCTTAAGTTGATTATGAATTCAAATGATCAATTTTTGATCATTTTGCATTTTTATTTATTCGAATTATAATAAATTTTCAAGTTTTTCAAAGAGAAACTTATTTTTATGTTTAATTTATCTATAATTTAATTTAATTTTAAAACTGGAAGACATAGAAAATTTAAAGAATATCAATAATGGAGATTACAAAGAATGAACAAACCTTTAATTTACCATTGTGTGCATTTTTTTTATTTTAATTAATACCTTAATGTGGCTTATATAATGTGAATGTGACTTTTCCATAAAATAAACACACAAATGTCCAACTGAAAACTGAGAACTGAAAAATAAATAAAAAAATGATGGAGGTGTATAAGTTAAGAAAATTCTAAATTTTCTAGTAAAAATGTAAAAAAAAAATTCAAAGTTTAAAACGTATTTTTATTTGCATGAAGAAAATTTGTGTGGAATTTGTTATCAAACTGTGATAAAGAATTGATGACTTCAAAATTTAAACAATCTAAGTGAAACATCGTTTCTACTCTATGATAAGCTTGCATTATGCAACAGCATAATTTTTTGGTCCAAAAGTTTTGTATTCAACTGACCAAAATGTTTACCAAGCGTAAAATGTTTTTGATTCCAATGCCAACAAAAGATGTGCATTTTTGTGCACTTAATTAATGCTTCATTTTGTGCACTGATTAAAACTAACATTTCACCTCAAGACTGCAACCCGATTGGACTTAAAACAAAATTGCCACCAAAATACAATATTTGAACCGCCATAACTTTTTTGTTTCAAGTTCAATCGAGCTGCAGTCTTCATGTAAAATGTTCGTCTTAATTAAAATTTTAATAAAATGATCATAATTAGGCAAACGATAGGTAAAGTAAAAATAAATTTGATGAAAAACCAGTTTTTTATGCTGCTTCAGAACACAATGTCTCAGAATCCCTCTCACACCTGAGATTCAGTGCAACCCCTTCCCGTTATCAGATTCAGCTCAAATTTGGCATATGGCTTCCTGATGACTCCTCTAAACCATCCAATTTTTTTGCAAGTATTTTGATTTTCAAGTTGGTATTTTTTAAGATGAATTTGATAAATTAAATTAAAAATATCCTGAATTGTGATTTTTATTAAAGATTAAACCGTGAATACCTCTTCACACGATGATACAAACAAAATGCTTTGTTCAGCAAAGTTTAAGTTCACAAAAATCTGCATCTTTTGATGGCATTGATATCAAAAATATTTCACGCAAGGTACACATTTTGTGTCAGTGGAATATAAAATTTTGAACCAAAAAATTTTATTTTTCGAATATAGCTTACTTATAATAAATTTTGATACAAATTTGATTAATTTTTAATTTTTTACGGGTAGAATTTATTCCAAACAAAAATAAAAATATATAAAATATATAAATTTTCTGAAAAATGTTTGACCTAGAATTTATTTAAAATCAAATCTATTGAAAGTGGACTTTTTTCAAAGATCGTTTGTTCTCCACATCCTAATCTACCATTTGGAGGGTGAGCCTCCAGAATCTCAGACATTATGCAATTTTGGGACACCCTAATGTCCAACTGAAAACTGAGAATCAAGTTGAGCAAATTCAGTTTTTTCAAGTAAAACTGTAAAAAAAATTAAAGTTAAAAACACATTTTTATTTGTGTGAATATAATATTTGTGGAATTTGCTGTCAAATTGCGATATAGAATTTATGACTTGAAAAATTAAACAATCTAAGGTAAACATCGTTTCTGCTTTGTAATAAGCTTGCATTTAGCTGGAAATTTGTTATTTGATTTTATCATTGATTCCAAAAGTTGTGTTTAATCTTTGTAATGTTCTATTAAAACAGATCGTATTCAACTAGCGATTCATGATTTTTTGAAAATCGAACTAGAATTTTAAGAATCTTGCGGCACTTTTAAGCATGTATAAACGGTCTTAGTCTTCATATTTTGAAGAATCTGACTATATTTCTGTAAATGTTACGAAATGACATGACAAAATTGACGAGGTTTCCCAATATTTTGTAAACATTAATAGTATTTTTACCATTTATGCATGGCTTTTTTTAAAAAAAAAGAATAGCAATTATTGAATTTGAGAAGTTACATCATTTCAACTTGTAAAACACAACTGAAAATGTTTGAAGCCGTTATTGTGGGTCTTATTAAAAATGTGGCCCATCAAAGATAAACAAAATAATTATTGAAAATATTGATTTATTTGAATACAATTTTGCTCATGTCTTCCAAACATTATTCATTAGATGTTGTGAGATGTTTTTGGTTGAGTAAGATTAGAAACATTGTCAAATTTCCAAATCTGAAAAAATAACAGCAAGTTTTCTAAAACTACTTTAACCCTTTAATGCATGACTGTTTTTGAATCAGGGTATCAGTTATTTCTTCAGTGAAATAAGTGACATTTTAAAATTTAATACGAATAACACAACTGAATCGGTTCGAAGTCGTTATTTTGAGTATTATAAAATTTTTAACCCATCAAAGTTGACAAATAATTTTTGAAATTCTCAGTTTATTTCAAAACGATTTGGCACATTTCTTCCAAACCTTGCTAATTGAATACAGGAAGGTGTTTGTGATTGATTGAGATTAAAAAATTGTTAGAATCTGCAAATCTGCAGAAAAAGCAGAGATTTTTCAAAAAACTAGGTACTTATACCAAAATAAAAAAAAAATTGGATTTCTTCATTTTTCTTTTTTGCTTTTGCATCTCACACATACATTATAAATCTTAATTAAAATTCCATGAACAAATTTTCTTTAATCTCAAGAATATTTTATTACGATACATTACCCAAAAATATTCACGTGTTTCTGAGATATTTGGATTTTTATTAGTATTGTTAAAAAACAAAACTATGCATAAAGGATTAAAAAATGAATAAATTTATTTAATTTTTTTTTATTTTTCTGCATACTTTCTTCGATATCACTCATATACTTTAAAATATAGAAGCAAAAATACTTCAAGTCAATTTCTCCCAATTCTTGAATATTTTTCGTGATAATAAAACTCAAACAAATCCATGAGATTCCGAGATAATGGGATTTTCATTAGTGTTTTATAACCATACTATGTATTAAAGGGATAAGAACTGCTCACCAAACATAAAATAAAAAAAGTAAACTTTAAAATTGATAATAGAATAACAAAACGGCAAGTTCTGAGAATATTGATGAAAAAGGAGTTTAAACAATTTAATAACCCCACAGTATTCCTTGTAAAAATATTTGAAATTGATTTTGAATATAACAACAAAAATTACTTTCCTGAAAAAAAAAATATAGACAATGATCCTGGATAGCTTTGTAGTTTTCTGTTCAAAGTCCGTTTAAACCAAGGTTGCCAGATTGTCCGGTTTAATCCTGGTTTGCCCGGATATTTAATACTAAATTTGACAAAAGCCCGGTAGCCCGGATTTCGTTGTAATTTGTATTTTTCTTTTTAATTTTTCGTCCAACCAATAATCATGAAAGGTTTTGGAAGGCCTAAAATATGTTTCAAAAACTACTGATGAAAAAAAATATTTTTTCAAATTTTCTTTTTGCTTCGTGTTGAGTAATTCCTGTGTTTTGACCAACTTTTCCCGGATATTGGCCGGAGTTGGACGACTATTTTGAAATCAAATGCCCGGATTTTACCAGGTTTTTAGATAAAATAGCTCAGATTCATCCGGCCCAGATCAGTTCTAAAAAAAAAACAGGCAACCTCAGTATTAACAAAGGTTGCCAGAATTTCTTCAGCAAGTATGCGCACTGGACAAATTTTGGCTTTTTTATCTTAAAACTTGGCAAAATACGGGCATTTGATTTCAACATTGTCGACCGAAATCCGGGCAATATCCGGGAAAATTTGGTCAAAACCTAAGAACTACTCATCAAAAGTCAAGAAAAAATTAAAAAAAAAATTCATTCAAATTTTTTAGCAGATTTTAAGTTAACATTTCACGATTATTTTTATTAAACTTCCTAAAAAAAGTTCCGTTTTGGACGCAGAAATAATAAAATTTATACATTACAATTCATTTTTTTAAGTATGATTTAAAAATGGGAATAAACTTGGCCATTTCCAATGAACTCCGGGCTGGGCCAGACTGAACTTTTGCTAAATTTATATTAAATATCCGGGCTAACCCGGATAAAACCGTGTCATCTGGCAACCTTAGTATAAACCACATACTTACAAAACTGTCAATTTTAAAAGATGTTTTAAAACATATTCTCAAACTGGAAAAATTGATTTTTTTTTTTTGAAAATATCGGTACTGATTTGATATAATGAGTCATTGTCCTTTTAATTTTAAGAGTTTCATTAGATTAACAATTCTGAAAATTGCTCTTATTTCATTTTTCAAACTGATATCTCCAAACTAATGACGATTTTTATCAAGTTTAGTCTTCGTTTACATATCTTAAATTAAATTTTCTTAAAAAAATTTAAAAAATAAACTTTATATTCTGTTTTTTTTTTCAACTAGATAGATAATCGTTCAACTTGAAAGCTGGGAAAACGCCATTAGATATCATCAAATTGAATAACTATGAAAGAATTAACAAAACCAAAAAAATCATCAGAATTTGGAATAAAAGTTACTTGAAAATTAAGTTAACATTCAAATTCTTTAAGTTTAAATTCAAATTCTAAAGCTGTTCCACGTTTATTCACTCTGTTAAGCCTAAATCAGCTAAAAAGACGACGTATGACTTCTTTAATTATTTTTTTTTACTTCATATTGATTCCTGAAGCTCTATAAAATTGACAAACTATTGGGGCTTATTCTGCGACTCGAGTGACGCAACTTGGGAATTTTCAATATCATTTTGCTGGCTTAAATAGCCTCTCTAGTCTCGAATTTTTCGTTCAGATGAGCTGCTATTGGTCTTCAGAGCTCATCGATACTCAAATTTCTTTTCTGAAGCATTCTCTGGAGTCGGGACGAAGAAGTGAAATTTCGTGAGTCACGCCCCTAAAGTCGCAAAATAATTTTCTTAGGGATGAACGTCTCCTATGCTGTTGAGCTCCTTTACAAAAACCATTCTTTTATAACTTATATCTGATCTTCAGTAAAAAAAAATTGAATTCTCTGTCTCGAAGTTTTAAATTTTAATCGGATTTTTTCACAATTTTAAGCGTATGTTATTTTTTAAATAGAATGAATCTCTAATGTCCAGTTTTTCTGAGTATCTGAGGAAAAATCGGTATGATTTGCTTTTTCCGAAAATTTCTTCTGATCGATAAAGTAACATATAAAATAACGAAAAAGCTAAACTTGTAAAATAAAAATTTTTTCGCCAAATTTATTTGATCTGGAAAAACTTCAAAGAATAAGAAAAAAAAGTTAATGAATTTTCAAAATGCTATTTAGCTCTGCCGACTTTCAAGGAGTTTTAAGAGAGCGACTTTTGAGGTGATAAAAGATTACTGATCCCACATACCTATTCATTGGTGACAATGAATTGATGGGACAAACTTCATGTTCGAATTTTGAAAACCGACTATATACATTATGTAGATTGACCCAGAAACTGACCTTTGCAAAATTTTAAGGATGCCTCTAAGAACTCAAAGTTTTGGTTTTTTGACCCTCAAAAATCACCGGAGGAGCCAAAGGAAAACGTAAAAATAGAAATTTTATTTCGATGCCAAAAGACTTGAAATGTATGAAACGTCGAAATATGGAATAATCTAATTAAAAAATCAAGGGTAAATTCTACTTAAGAATTTCAAAAATTCACGTAAGGGAGGGCAAACGGAAATCCAAAAAATTGAAGTTTTACTTTGGTGCCAAATTACTTAAAAATGCATGACACATCGAGATCTGTTGTATACACGAAAAAAAATTTTTGATCAAAAATCGACTTTCTGGGACTTGTCGACGTTTTATGCCATTCTAAGCCGTTTGGCATCGAACTTAAAATTTAAATTTTATCGGATTTTCTATGGTTCTTCGTTACGTGATATTTGAAGTTCGAAAGTCGATTTTTGAAAATAATTTTTTCCGAGATAATACCGGATTTCGACGATTTATGCATGCCTTAAGTCATGCGGCATCAAAATTTAAATTTCGATTTCACCGATTTCCTTCGGTCCCTCTCTTGGTGGTTTTCGGGGATAAAAAACGAAACATTGAATAATTTGAGCCACCCCCAAATCAGTTCCGATTAAGCTGAAATTTGGCACAGGTTAGTTTTTTTACCAATCTACTAAATGTATATGGTTGGTTTGCGAAATTCAACATGACCCATTTGGATGCTATCCTAGTATTCATTTTTACCTAAAAGTGAAAAAAAAGAATGAAAGAACAGCCCACTCTATCTATATGATATTTCACCTTTGATTTAGTGGTCAAAATTGAAATTTTCAAATGTTCTGAGATTTATGCAAATTCCATCATTGAAAAATCTGTGCATAAGATTTTTTTTATTAAGGACCTTTTTGACATTCGGTCCCTGCATAAGATTTTGGAAATATTTGAATATCAATAAATTTAAGTCATCAGATAATGTTAAGGAAAACTAAAAAAATCATCTCAATTCATAATAAGAGTTAAAATTTCACAAAAAAAATATATATAAAAAGATTTAATAAAAGCTTAGTACAAATTCAGGTGACAATTGGAAATCAATCAAAATATTCTTTTGTATTAAGTTAATATAGGGATATACTATGTGCAAAAGGCTAATTTCGAAGAAACACGCCTTCAAGTTGTTTGGGCATTTTTCATTGATTATTTATCCAAATGAATCATCTGATTTTTAAGCAATCTGGTTGCACTTTTTTCGCAGAGAGAACAGCTAGATTGTTTTCTCACTTGAATCCCGCGCGGAAGAACAAATTTGCAAACGTGGCGGAATTTTTATCATATCCGATTTATACCGACTTAAGGTAACGATTTTTTCGATCGTTTACTTATTTGGTAGGAATTGCGATTCACATTAACATTGTTAACGATTTAAATTATCGTTTTTTATGCGATTTCATATTTGCTGGGTAATTAATTGTTTAAAAATTCTCTGTTGAAGATGTTGAATATTATTCTAAACCGTTTTTTCATAACCCATTGTGCACCACCGTACATCACTGTCTGTCCATCATCCCCCCATTCTTAGCTCGCTGCTCAACCTGTATGTTGGAAGATTCTGTGTGTAACGTTGTTTGTTTTGACCTAATAATGAACTTTAGCTCCAGGAACTCCACACTACTAGTCCACTACAAGTCGTATCCACAAAACCGTTTCTAAGTAGCGCAACGTGAAATTAGGCTTTCTCCTTGACCCCTTCCTTGACCTCTGCTTCTCTCTGTTTTGATCCAGAGCTCTGCAAGTCACTCGATACCGCCTTTCGTTGAAGAGTGCGAATTAGTAGCAACACAACTCGCCTGGGGCAACAATACACATTGGCTGTTTTGTTTTGGTGTTGTGTGCTCCATTTTCTGAAGACCCGTTCCTGCAATCCAGGAGCCACCAGATAGCAGCAAGACCTCTTTAATTTCCGGTTTCGGTTTCCTTCCGCCTCTTTCTTGTTTTGTTCCTGCTGCGCGTTGAGGATGGTATTGATGTCGGTGCCTTTAGCTTGGAATCTTGACCATCGGCCATCGTCCTAATCATCCCCCCTTTCACCTTTCCACCTTCCAGTAGTGAATGAAACCTGTGTCGGTTGATTGTATTTTGAGCCTGATTGTACGACCTCTAATTCCCTCCAAATCGACCCATTCTTTTCCGCTAACTTCACCTTCTTTTATCCATTGCCCTTTTAATTATAGGTGTGCGTGCATCTTGCTGATAAAGATTGTTGTCTTTCTGGGTTTCTTTACTTTTTGTTTTAGCTAATTTGCTACACCCGTTCTCTTCCCTTCCTCAATGTAAAGATTTGTTTTCCGTTAATTGTATCTTCTCAACTACTTTTTCCCCATCTTAACATTCAGCTGTTCCAATTGCTAAACAGATTCTGATTCACCGGGATATACAAGAGCTGGGACTGGGTAGGGTGAAACTGCTCAAATTAATTTACATAGTGATTCTCGTTAAATAGTGATTACCTACCAAGTCTCCCGGAAGAGCGCTCCCGGAATGCAGACTAGGACTCGTCGAAGCCATCTTTTTATTTCGTGGACCAAGCTTTTACAGAATGGTCTTCTCTTCATTCCGGGCGATTCGTGACTTGACTTTATGCTTTGGATCGATCCAGCCTCGGCTGGCTGGCTGGCTGGCCGAGTGCCTGCTAGAATACAAATGCAGATGAATGAATATCTTCTTCATCTTTGGAGAAGCACGCTCTATATAGACTCTGGTTGATACGTAATTTGTTTCTGGATGCACGAACAATCTTAAGGCAAATGAATATCGGAGAAGCAGCTAATTTTGCTGACAGCCATTAAACGGGATTTGATGGGAAAATTTTGCTTCTCGTTTTCATTTCGGTTGCATAATATGCCTCTATCTTGTAGATTCCTTATACAAAAGAGTTTGGAATCGTTTCCAAAATTGGTTAGATCTTCAATGCAAAAAAAAATTGAATTGATTTTGTTTTTTTTTTGTTTTTAGTTGAAAAAATCACGAAAAAATCAGTCAGAACAACACTTCTATTTTTTTCATGAAATTCTTAAGATGCAATTATAGTTCAACCTTTTATTCCAATAACACACCACGAATTACAGGACACGATGTTTAAAGTCCTTTCTAATGGAAAAAAGCAACTTTGCATGCTTTTACGATGAATATTATTTCACGTTTTTTTGTTGATTTCGTTCAGTAATGCTTTTGATCAAAATTTTCTAGTTTTACCTTTCAGTCCACTTCAATTCGACCATCCTAAGAAAAATGCAATTTTCCGCCTGCTAGGGTCGTCTTTATGTTCTAATACATGGAGATGACCCTAGCAGGCTGAAAAATTGCATTTTTTCTGAGGATGGTCGAATAAAAGTAGATTGAAAAGTAAAACGAGTAAGTTTTTATCGAAAAGATCACCGAAAATATCTTTTTGTTACATGCAATTTAGCAATTTCAATTTTACTTTTTTCTATTTAATTTTGGATTTAAAGCTTGAAATTATTGAGGAACAAATCTCTAAGGAAAATTAAAAATTAAAGGCAGAGTTAATTTTATGGGAAAAAATGATTTTTTTTAAAATTCCATGTCAAGTATGAACAGCGAAAAAATCTTATCCGAAATTTGTCAAACATGGCCGATAGACATACTGAGGTCTACAATACAAATCCTGAATTTTTGAGAAGGATTCGCCTACCCCTCGTTCCTGGACCCACCCTCCTTTTTTGAACGATTTCCAAAACTCATCACTTTAAAAAGGCAAAATCTCCGAAATTTGAAGTCATAGAAAATTGACAAAATACTCGTCACAAAGTTTTTATCAAAATCGTTTGATTGATTCTATTCATGTTTTGTAAGAATGACGTTGAAAACGTCCAATTATCGATCAAAAATAAATGACAAAAATGACAAAATTGACAAAAATGACAAAAATGACAAAAACGACAAAAATGACAAAAATGACAAAAATGACAAAAATGACAAAAATGACAAAAATGACAAAAATGACAAAAATGACAAAAATGACAAAAATGACAAAAATGACAAAAATGACAAAAATGACAAAAATGACAAAAATGACAAAAATGATAAAAATGACAAAAATGACAAAAATGACAAAAATGACAAAAATGACAAAAATGACAAAAATGACAAAAATGACAAAAATGACAAAAATGACAAAAATGACAAAAATGACATTAATGACAAAAATGACAAAAATGACAAAAATGACAAAAATGACAAAAATGACAAAAATGACAAAAATGACAAAAATGACAAAAATGACAAAAATGACAAAAATGACAAAAATGACAAAAATGACAAAAATGACAAAAATGACAAAAATGACAAAAATGACAAAAATGACAAAAATGGCAAAAATGACAAAAATGATAAAAATGACAAAAATGACAAAAATGACAAAAATGTCAAAAATGACAAAAATGACAAAAATGACAAAAATGACAAAAATGACAAAAATGACAAAAATGACAAAAATGATAAAAATGATAAAAATGATAAAAATGACAAAAATGACAAAAATGACAAAAATGACAAAAATGACAAAAATGACAAAAATGACAAAAATGACAAAAATGACAAAAATGACAAAAATGATAAAAATGACAAAAATGACAAAAATGACAAAAATGACAAAAATGACAAAAACGACAAAAATGACAAAAATGACAAAAATGACAAAAATGACAAAAATGACAAAAATGACAAAAATGACAAAAATGACAAAAATGACAAAAATGACAAAAATGACAAAAATGACAAAAATGACAAAAATGCCAAAAATGCCAAAAATGACAAAAATGACAAAAATGACAAAAATGACAAAAATGACAAAAATGACAAAAATGACAAAAATGACAAAAATGACAAAAATGACAAAAATGACAAAAATGACAAAAATGACAAAAATGACAAAAATGACAAAAATGACAAAAATGACAAAAATGACAAAAATGACAAAAATGACAAAAATGACAAAAATGACAAAAATGACAAAAATGACAAAAATGACAAAAATGACAAAAATGACAAAAATGACAAAAATGACAAAAATGACAAAAATGACAAAAATGACAAAAATGACAAAAATGACAAAAATGACAAAAATGACAAAAATGACAAAAATGACAAAAATGACAAAAATGACAAAAATGACAAAAATGACAAAAATGACAAAAATGACAAAAATGACAAAAATGACAAAAAATGACAAAAATGACAAAAATGACAAAAATGACAAAAATGACAAAAATGACAAAAATGACAAAAATGACAAAAATGACAAAAATGACAAAAATGACAAAAATGACAAAAATGACAAAAATGACAAAAATGACAAAAATGACAAAAATGACAAAACTGACAAAACTGACAAAAATGACAAAAATGACAAAAATGACAAAAATGACAAAAATGACAAAAATGACAAAAATGACAAAAATGACAAAAATGACAAAAATGACAAAAATGACAAAAATGACAAAAATGACAAAAATGACAAAAATGACAAAAATGACAAAAATGACAAAAATGACAAAAATGACAAAAATGACAAAAATGACAAAAATGACAAAAATGACAAAAATGACAAAAATGACAAAAATGACAAAAATGACAAAAATGACAAAAATGACAAAAATGACAAAAATGACAAAAATGACAAAAATGACAAAAATGACAAAAATGACAAAAAATGACAAAAATGACAAAAATGACAAGAATGACAAAAATGACAAAAATGACAAAAATGACAAAAATGACAAAAATGACAAAAATGACAAAAATGACAAAAATGACAAAAATGACAAAAATGACAAAAATGACAAAAATGACAAAAATGACAAAAAATGACAAAAATGACAAAAATGACAAAAATGACAAAAATGACAAAAATGACAAAAATGACAAAAATGACAAAAATGACAAAAATGACAAAAATGACAAAAATGACAAAAATGACAAAAATGACAAAAATGACAAAAATGACAAAAATGACAAAAATGACAAAATGACAAAAATGACAAAAATGACAAAAATGACAAAAATGACAAAAATGACAAAAACGATTAAAATGACAAAACGATTAAAATGACAAAAATGACAAAAATGACAAAAATGACAAAAATGACAAAAATGACAAAAATGACAAAAATGACAAAAATGACAAAAATGACAAAAATGACAAAAATGACAAAAATGACAAAAATGACAAAAATGACAAAAATGACAAAAATGACAAAAATGACAAAAATGACAAAAATGACAAAAATGACAAAAATGACAAAAATGACAAAAATGACAAAAATGACAAAAATGACAAAAATGACAAAAATGACAAAAATGACAAAAATGACAAAAATGACAAAAATGACAAAAATGACAAAAATGACAAAAAATGACAAAAATGACAAAAATGACAAAAATGACAAAAATGACAAAAATGACAAAAATGGCAAAAATGACAAAAATGACAAAAATGACAAAAATGACAAAAATGACAAAAATGACAAAAATGACAAAAATGACAAAAATGACAAAAATGACAAAAATGACAAAAATGAACAAAAATGACAAAAATGACAAAAATGATAAAAATGACAAAAATGACAAAAATGACAAAAATGACAAAAATGACAAAAATGACAAAAATGACAAAAATGACAAAAAATGACAAAAATGACAAAAATGACAAAAATGACAAAAATGACAAAAATGACAAAAATGACAAAAATGACAAAAATGACAAAAATGACAAAAAAGACAAAAATGACAAAAATGACAAAAATGGACAAAAAATGACAAAA